>NC_136072.1:870274994-870487494 GCF_964261635.1 Lissotriton helveticus | reverse complement strand
AAATAAAGCAAAAGGCATTTCACCAGTGGTGGAGTGAGACGTGAATCTATATACCATGACTCTTTCTCAATAAGTTATTTTTCCAATCTAAACCTTGTGCTTTAGATAACTGAATGCATTCTTTCAGTACGCGATTGAACCGCTCTACCATCCCATTGCATTCCGGATGACAGAGAGAGCAACGCTTATGTTTGATTCCTTTATTATTTAGAAAGTGCTCCATTTCTTTCGACACAAACTGAACTCCGTTGTCTGTGAGAATAGACTCAGGAAATCCCTCTCTACAGAAAACATCTTGCAGAAATTTAGTAATGCTTATAGTCTCGATGCTTTCAGTGACTTAAATTTCTGGACACCTTGAAAACATGTCCATCAGAACCACAATGTAAAATTGAGCATTTTTGTTAGAAATAGGTCCTAAGATATCTGAAGCCACATCCTGCCAACATCGCGTGGGAGCTTCTCTTATAATCACTGGTTGTACTCTTGTCTTGCACACCTTGTCAGAAGTAGTGCACTCAATACAATCTCTAATCATGTGCTCAAATAAGGTGTCTATGCCTGGCCACCAGAAATGTAATCGTACCCTTTCTTTTGTCTTTGATATTCCCTGATTACCTTTATGAGCTGGTTGGATAATCTTCAATCTAAGGGAAGAGGGAGGAACAAGTCTAGTGCCCCTCCAGAGTAAACCCTCCCTCACAGAATGTTCATCCCTTACATTCCAGAACGTACTAGCATTTTCATTTAGGTTTTTCAAACAAGCCACCCTGTTAAAACTAATTTGCAAACAGCTTGCAGATTAATGTCTTTGCCCATGGCATCTCTCCAATCATTTTCAGGAACCACACTCTCAACAATCTCACAAACCTTAAAGTCATCCACCTCCCATGAATCTTCAGAGTTCAATGAAAATTGAGTATCATTCACCCGTACCAACCTGGACAGGCAGTCAGCAACCTTGTTCTTTACGCCAGGTATATATTTTACCTCAAATTCAAAATCTTGGAGAGCAATTACCCTCTTGCAGATACGAGAGGAAATGGCATCAAGACTTTCTTTTTTACAAAACACATCTTTCAAAGGCTTATGATCGGTATGAACAGTAAAAGGATTGCCCTTTTTGAAGGGCAATTGAAACTTTTTTAATTTTTTGATCGTCCAAAAGATGCATAAAGCTTCCCTCTCCATTATCGAGTAAAGCAATTCCGATCCAACAAGAGCCCTAGAAAGGAACAAAATGGTAACCTCTTTATCATCTCTCATCTGTTTGAGGACAGCACCCAGGCCACGAGAACTAGCATCTGTGACAAGTATCGAGTTAAAAGACACGTCAAAACTATGGAGAGAGGGAGTCGAATTAAGAGCTTGTTTCACATGCTCATATTCCGTCTGACATTGCTGTGACCATTCAAACTTCACTCCTTTCTTGAAAAGTGATCTCAGATTAATGGTTTTACATGAAAAACTTGGTATAAATTTATTATATTATTCTGCCATGGCCAAAAAAGTCACAAGTTCTTCTCTAGATTGTGGGGTGGCAAGTTCGTTTATGGTCTTAACCAAGCGATCCTTAGGTTTAACACCACCAGCAGTGAGACAGTGAGCTAAATAGTCTATTTCTGAGAGATTACATTTGCACTTGTTTTCTCTGAGTGTCAAACCCCTCTCTGCAAAACGTTCAAGGACAGACCTGTCCCTGAAGTTATGCTCCTCTTCAGACAATCTATGAACCAGTACATCGTCTTGATACACTTTAACGGCTTCAATATCTCTTAGGACATCTTCGATGACCCTCTGAAACACGGAGGCGGCAGAAATTAAGCCAAAGGGCAGACGTGTGAATTTGTAAGTCCCGAAAGGAGTTATGAACGATGTACGATTCATGGACGCCTCATCAATCCTGACCTGATGATAAGCTGCCCTAAGATCCGGGGATGAAAATACACACGCATCACCTAACTGCGATAACATTGTGTTAATGTTGGGCAGAGGATATCCATCAGCTACTACCTCTTTATTGAGGGCACAAAGGTCCACACAGAAACGAATCTCTCCAGAAGCCTTGCGTGCCAGAACAACCGGAGCCAACCATTCACTGGCTTCTGTTTCAACAATAATACCTTCATTTTTAAGTTTATCCAGTTCTAAGCGCATAGGCTCCTGCATTGCTAAGGGTACATTGCGCACTTTACTTGTTACTGGAATGGCATGCGGTTTCAATGTGATGTTGTGAACATAGCCTGACAGGCACCCTAATTTATTACTAAAGACTTGTTTGAATTCAGCATGCCAGTCAGGACGTGATTCACAAGATGAGACTGAGACTAGCGAATCCTTAATATGACACATTTCTTTATATGGAGAAACAGACTTCGCTGAGATATTTGTTTTGTCATGAGAACTCACCTCAGATGCTATGTCTCTGAGAATAATACAGGGATTCCCACCTGGAACCAGTGAAACACCTAAGTCAGCTTGATGGAACCAGCTTAGTATACTATCGCCCCTACAAGAGATGTATATTTTCCCAGCAGTTAGTCATCCTTTGTATTCAATTTTACCATTAAAATAACCAAATAGTTTGATTGGTTGACCACCTTAAGCCAATGGCCTTATATCAGCCTTAAGCACTTTCACCTCCCCATCCAGACTTTTGTCAAAGAAAACTTTAAGTATGAGAGAAATTGTTGCCCCAGAATCAAAGAGCATTTTTACTTCACAACCATTAATAGAAACATTATCAACAGCCCCTTTAAATTTTTTATCATTTGGTAAAGAAATTTCACCACAATCTAAAGTATTACAAAAGGATATCTCACCACAGTCTAAAGTATCAGAATCAGAATTGGTTTGTTCTTCAATCGAAACTTCTTTAACTTGTCTATTTTTCTTGTTGACTTGTGACCTGCACACCTTCGTGAAGTGTCCAACTTTGCCACAGTTAAGACACTTTGAAGATAATGTAGGACAAGCGTTGTCATTTGCAAGGTGATCAAAAGCATTACACCGAAAGCACTTAATTCTTGTACCCCCAGAAGATCTTGGAAAATTGGAAGAGTAAGTAGCGTGATCGGAAGATGTAGTGTATTGCTTCTTGGTAGATTTAGACATTGGCTTCCCCATAGCTTTCTTTTTAGACACAAGTAGTACTTTTTGTTCAGGGACACCTTTTTCTTTTTTGAAAACTTCTACACAAGCCAACAAATGTTCTAGTCTTTTGGCTACCGCAATAACTTCGTCCAAATCCGGACCATCCTTTTGCCAGAGCTCATCCTTTACGTTTTCTATGTTGCAGCCTAGCATGATTTGATCACAGATTCTTTCTTCCAGAGCACTCTCAAATTTACACGTTGATGCTAGTTTGCGTAAAGCAGTCACGTATGTTTCTACAGTTTCTTCCTCTTTCTGTGTGCGTCTCCTGAAGTGGTAGCGCTCCAGGATGGTACTTACTCTTGGAAGATAGTGCTTATCAAGTTTTTTAATATTTATCTCAAATTCATTCAGATTATCAGATTCCTCTGCAGATAATTCTGGGAGGTGCTCGAACACATCCTGTCCCTCCGAGCCTAAGCAATGCATTAGTAAGGCAGACTTTCTTTCCGCACTAAGTAACACACCACACACTCTCGCGTAATTTAAAAATACTTTCAGGAGCAGAAGTGACGTTTTGCATAGCTGGTTATATGTGCAATTAAAATTGTAGAGAATTCTTGAGTAAGGAGATACGAATTGGAAAGTAAAATAAAAGTTATGCAAGTGACAGTCTAGAATATATGTAATAAGCTGTGTGTATGTACTTCCACTCTGAAAAGAAATGGTGAACCTGTAATGCTGTTTTAATATTCACCCCAGACAAAAGCTATGTGTATTAGTGTAAAGAAGAATAAATACAAAATAATGTTCAGACTTTAAAATGAAAGGAAAACATCATTAAAAAAAAATTATTATCTAAACCATATCTGTAAAATCACATAAAAAGAGCTGTGCGTATCAGCGAAGTAGCAAAACACACATGTGAGTGTAATCCTTTAGTTAAGGTAAATCGAGGCATAAATAAGTATGATGAACTTGAGTGAGATGCTGCGCGTGTCAGCACAGTGGCAAAGACACACGTTTAAATAATCGTATATCAGGAGCTTTCCGTAATCATTAGTACATCGTATGAGTGATTTTCAATTAAAATGCTGTGTGTGTCAGCGCTGTAACACACACACATACTATTATAAGAAAATTGTAGAAGCTGTGTGTATCGGCGCAGAAGCAGAAACACACGAAGTATCCTCAATTAAAATGCTGTGTGTGTCAGCGCTGTAGCCGGGACACACATACTATTAAGTGAATTGTAGAAGCTGTGTGTACCAGCGCAGAAGCAGAAACACACCAAGTATCCTCAATGAGCATGAAAAGTCATTGTTTACGCTTAAAGACTGTGCAGCCGCTTGTTAATTTGTGTGAAGGGTTGCTAGGAGACCAGAAGTATTCATTACGTACAATACATACGTCTCTGCAAATGCGAACGTGAGGAACGTGGTGACCTCTGTCCTTGAGGAGCTCAGCAGCACGAACACAGAGAATCACGAGGAGAAATTAACGTGCGTGAGTGAAGGTAAATGGTCACTTTTAAAAGAAAACTTGTAACGGCGAATAACAGAATTCCAGTAACTGAAGGTTAAGGTTTAAGGTCTAAAATAGTCTTTAAGTAATAGCCAATTGAATTAAAACGTTGACAGAAATCCAGGAGTTGCGCAATGTAATAAATGTATTAAGTTGCGAATTTGTTTCGAACACAACGTTCAAAGAGCAATGTGTGATTCAAACAAGCTCATGTCTCTGGAGAAAATAGAGGCGGTATTTTTAGTCATCTGCAGTGAGAGGTCGTAAATCCCCTATCGTTATGCAGCATGACAATCACGCACAGAAAGCTACAGGCTGTATTGAAAGCACCTAGCTTAAGTTAAGAAGAGGGCGATGTCCAAAATAGTTTGCCTGCGCCAGTAGTTAAGCGTGAGCGCAAGGTCTTTTGAAGTTTATGACTTTATAGACGTACCACAGCGCTAAATACCTTGAAATCTTGAGAGGTGAGATCGTTTTGGGATCTTGGATGTACTTCAAACTCGAACTTGTAGCATGCAGATGTGATGGGTTGAAGAAATCGCCGTCATCGTCGCCAATGTGAAGAAGTTGTAGTCATTTATATTGAAATTATATTCTTTATTAAGATCAAGATATCATAAGATCCCATCCACAGCAAGCAGCAACTCCAACTGTCTCAGAAAGCATTACATCTTACATTCTCTATTCTACATTACATCACCTTCATTCTACATTCAGCACTTACGCTCTATGAAGACTAAGAAGAACATAACTGAGTAGGATACCGCACCTTTATTGCAGGATAATGGCAGTAAGGCAAAATAGGGTGTCTCTCTAATTCTTTTCAAAGCCCAATGCGTTTAGAACAACGAGTGTTCTTGCTCACGGGCACAGGAAGCAGTCAATGGCAGCGTTGATGGGGAAAACATCTTGTTAAGTACACCTGGCTCCGCCTCCATCAGTGAGTGCTGGTAGGCATGCTGGAGCCTGTAGTTCCACCTCGTATTACCCTTGTGGGTGCTTTCCCCTTCTGCTTAGTAATCCAAATATAATCCTCTGTAGGCAAAAAATAAACTCTGTATTCACTGAACTGCTCAAGTTACGTGTCCTCCAAGCACTCCGAAGCTTCAAAGAGCTGGATCTGCCGGATAGGCAGCAGGCTTTCTCGCGACCAGTCATTGCGGAACAATCCCAGGGCGCTAGCTTCCCATGTGGGCAGGGTTGTATTCCCACTTACTTCCAGGAGGATATGGTGCGCCTGATTCCAGTATCGTGCAATGGTGGGGCAATCCCAGAACATGTGTTTGAAGTTAACTTCGGGGGTCTGGCATCGGGGGCAGGCAAAATGTGTGTCAGGATAGAACCGGTGGAGTCGCTGCGGGGTGAGGTACGCCCTATGAAGTATATTAAATTGGATCTTTCGAAAGCGGGCGTTTCTAGAGACTTTTTTGGGATATTCTAACACTTTTTCCCACTCCTTATCGTTAAATACTCGACCGACTTCTTCCTCCCAAACCTGCCGCAGCGAGTCCAAGGGTCGTAACAGAAGCTCTCGGATTGCCTTACATAACCACGTGACCAGATGCCTGTACACTCCCATATGTATGATAGTGTGTATTACCGGGTGTGTCGGGGGTTCACCCTACCGCGCATTCCAGAACGGTCTGCAACTGGCTAGGAGCTGTCGGTGCAGGAGGAATTGGCCAGGTGGGAGATCATAAAGATCCGTCAATTGGGCATAGGTAGGCAATTGGCCGTCATCAAAGAGGGACATCATGTCTGTGATGGAGTGGTCTGTCCGAACCTGGAGAGCGCGGGAGGTATAATAGCCATCATTACGGGGGAGGCCTATCAGCGGAAGCAACGGTGAGTATGGTGGTTTCCCTTTAGTCATGCGGTGAATCCTGAGCATACATTTGCGCACCACTGCCACCGGTAAGGGGTATGTGCGCAGGGGCTTTGTGCCTGAGAGCAATAGTCTGTGTATCGCCGGAAGGGGGATCCGGCTGTGTTCTGTAAGCGTTTCCCCGACATGGCGTTCTGCTGTCCAATACGACAGCCACTGGAGTTGCGCCGCCAAAAAATATGCCTCAAAGGAAGGGGCCCCCAGTCCCCCTTGGGTAGTAGGAAGGTAAAGCGTGGATAGGGCCATCCTGTGTCTACCACCTCCCCAGATCAGTGTCGTGAGGAGCGTATTAAGTTCTGTAAAGAAGGATCATGGTGGTATCACCGGGAGATTGGAAAATGGTATAGGAGTCGTGGGACCATTATCATCTTTGCAAGCGCGACGCGAACTATGGGAGCTAGTGGTAGTGTTTTCCAGAAGCGCACTGACACTCGTAGCCTCGCTAAGATCTTTCGGTGGTTCCCCTCAAATAGGTCTGTGGGGTGTGAAATAGCTGCACCCCTAGGTATCGAGGTGCTGCTGTACACCATGTGACCGTGTGGGGACCCAGCAGTAGGTCGCGTGGCGCTAGGTGTGGGCTTAAAGGGAAGATTGTGAACTTCGACCAGTTAACTTTAAGGCCGGAAGCCTCCCAGAAGTCTTGTAGTGTCGACGAGATCGCCAATAAGTCACTTGTGACGTCTCTGATGTATATCAAGAGATCATCTGCGTACAGTGACACGCAATGTGTGACGTCCGCTAATGGTATGCCCCATGTTTTCCCCTCCTAACGTAATTTAATTGCAAGTGGTTCGACTGCTAGGGTGAACAGGAGGGGGGACAGGGGACATCCTTGTCTGGCCCCCCTGTTGACCTGAAACGGCGTCGATATGTATTGCCTATCGGTACCCGAGATGTGAGGCCCTGGTAGAGGAGTTTGGTGTATTTCAACAATACAGGCCCAACACGGGCTCTGCACAGGATCGCTAATAAGTATGGCCAGAGTAAAGTGTTGAATGCCTTTTCAAGATCTGAAAACAAGCAGGCTGCATTAGGGAATCGCGTTCTCGCACTGTCTTGGATGTGAAATAACCGACGTATGTTCTGTGAGGTGTTTCGCTCTGGGACAAATCCGTTTTGGTCTGAGTGCACCAGGGGTGGGAGGACCTAGGTGTATCTGTTTGCTAAGACCTTCCCGAGTAGTTTACAGTCTGTATTCAGAAGTGTTATCGGCCTATGTGAGGCTGGGAGGATTGGGTCTCTATGCGGTTTGATAAATGTTATGATGATAGATTCTCGGAGTGATTCGGGGAGTTCTCCTCGAACCAGCGCCTCGTCCAGCATGGTCACTATCCTAGGGACCAGGTGCATCGAGAAGGCGCTGTAATATTCCAGGGGGCATCCGTCCATACCCTTTATGTCTTGCCAGTTGTCGAATGGCTTGGGTGACCTCCGGGGCTTTGATCTTCGAGTCCAGGTCTTTCCTGGCGGGTCTTGGGATGTGGGGGATGTGTAACGGGCGAAGGAATCGTGTTATTTCTCGTCGTTGGTCTGTTTGCGTCGGGGCCTGGCAGATTGTCCCATAGTAGTCCTGGAAGATGTGTAAGATATCAATTTGTGAGTGTCTGAGGGTACCCATGTGGTCTAGCAGTTCCGTGATCGGGTTCATGGTCACTTCCTGCCTGGCTAGCCATGCCAACAGTGCTCCTGCCCTGTTGCCCTCTCTGTGCGTTCTGGCTGCGTAGGCCCTAAAGTTATATTTGAGCAGGTCTCGCAATGCCTCTGCATAGGTGGTTCTGGCTTCCGCTAGTTGTCCGACAGTGGTGTCGGTGGTGTCAGTGTGTCTCGTAAGTGTTGCCAGCGTCTGTTCTGCAGTCTGTATAGTTCTGTCTAGTGTCTTACGGACCCCAAGGATCTGTTGTATGCAGTGGCTCCTGGCTGCTACTTTGAATGCATTCAATTCTATGAGGCGAGACCCTGCTGTGCCTGCGTTGATCGCAAAGTGTTCACTGATGTAGGAGCCGTGTGTCTGTTTGAAAACATGGTCGGAAAGGCAATCGCCTGGTAGTTTCCAGGTGGGTGTAGGGGGTGGGGGGTGGCCGCCATCTAAGTGTCAGGACATGTGCATCGTGATTTGAGAAGACCCTGCCGAGATAGTCTTAGCATTGTATGAGTGGGGACACTGTCGTGGAGCAGAGAAATCTATGGAGACTGACGCGTAGATCATGAGGTATGGAGTGAAAGGAATATAGTTGTGTATCTGAGTTGTGTTCGCTCCACGGGTCTATCAGGTTCCAATGCTCTACCCATTCCTGATACCGTGCAGTCTGTTTTCGTGCCGGTGAGTGAATCGGAGGGTGTGATCGATCCAGCTGGAGGTTCAGGACGCAATTATAGTCCCCTCCGAGGAGCCATGGGATTGTGAGATATCGGGTAAGTACTCCTGTAAGGTGCTTTCAGTAGGGGTCCTGGTCTACATTAGGGCTATATATGCTACCCAGTAAGAGAGCCTGGCGGTCTAGTAAGCCCTCCAGTAGGGCATATCGGCCTTCTTTATCTATGACTCGAGTGTGTTCTTTGAACGGGACTCCTGGTCAGATCCAAATAAGAGAGCCCCTGGCATATGCCGAGTAGGTAGTAGCACATATTATATCCCGCCATTTCCTCTGTAGCCTGGTCATTTCTTGTGCGGACAGGTGGGTCTCTTTTAAAAACGCTATCTGCGCCTGTTGCCGTTTGATGTAGGCGTAGACAGCGTATCGTTTGCTAGCCGTATGCATACCCCCGACATTTATGGTAATGACCTTAACATCTGTTATTCGGGGATCTAAGTGCCATGGTATGTCAAGAGCCGGGGCCCGCCTCTTTTGTACACCATCCTCGCCCCTCCTCCCCACATCCCACACCTCCATCTGTCCATAGTCTCTTGGTTGCATAGTCTCCCATCAGAGTGATCCGCATAGGGCTTGGGCAGAGTACTGAAAACTGGGATGTAAAACTTGGATGTTCAGGAAACTTCCAAACGAGAGGGACATAGCGTCAGAAACGGTATGTGCAAACTGTACTTCATGTACTGTCTTTAAGTCGTTTTATGGAGGGGGTGGTTGCTCGGTTGCGGGCGTCTCCAGCCGTCTGGCTGCCCGCTGCATGATGGTCAGTTCACGTCGCTGGGGGAACAGGCTCTCCTGATGTCGCGCATGTATCAGTTCGTTATGTATCTAGTCTTGGTTGGTCGGGTCCTGGGTCGTGTCGCGTTGCCAACCACAGTTATTGCAGGTATATTGGCCGTATTACAGTTTTCAGTATGATCTGTTTTTCCCGTTGTGATCTAAATCAGCGTGTCCGCTGTTTGTGGAGTGACCAGCGACGGCGTGCCAGATCCGTCAAGTGATGTATGAGTATCGCTGGCTTTGTCATCGGACGTGAAGATGTGAGGCGCCTCCTCTACGTCTGAGTTGTTCTTATCTTCTCTCTGTGCAGCTGCTGCCTGTATGGCCTTTTGGCGTTCTGCTATGATTTGTTCTAGATTACGGGCTAGGCATGGGGGCAAGCTCGAGTGAGAGGAGAGTTGCGTGAGGGTGACCTTCTTCTGTTGGTGCCTGGGGCGGTTCGGTTGCCAGCGGTGCGGCAGGTCCCTCTCAGCCTCAGGGCCTGGCAGGTGTTGGTCTATCCAGGAACTTGCTTCGGCAGGGTCGGTGAAAAAATTTGTTGAGCTTTTATAGATAATCTTTAATCGGGCTGGAACGAGGAGAGCGTATTGTACCTGCTTCTGTTGTAGGGAGCGTTTGACCGCTAGGAAGGTGGCCCTCTGTTGCTGAACTGCTCTCGAGTAGTCCGGGAATAAAATGACGTGCTTATCTTCCACGAGGAGTGCACCTCTCTCTTGGGCCGCTCTAAGGATGGTGTCTCTATCTTGGAAGTGGAGTAGCTTTAGGAGGATTGGTCTATGGGTTAAGCCTGGTTTGGGCTTACGAGCAGGTACTCGATGTGCTCTTTCAATGGAGAAAAACGGAGTGAGGTCTTCCGGGCGAGTGAATGTCTTTATCCAGGCCTCCATGTGTGTGACTGGGTGGGGGCCTTCTGAGCCCTCCGGCAGGTTCAGGATGCGGATGTTGCTCCTCCGAGAACGTCCTTCCAAATCTCCCGTTTTATGTTCAAGGAGTTATATTCTGCGCTGCATGTCCTGTAGTGTAGTTCCTATTATCCCAATAGGCTCTGCGCATTGGAATAATACCTTCAATAGTATAGGCCTAGACCAGACGTTAACTAGGTCTACTACTGTCGATATTAGACTTAAAGTTTTGGGTTTGCCAGCTAGCTCAGAGTTCACTAGAAACTTTCTCGAATGTTCAGGAAGGAATTAACTTCCCTGATTAGACAAGAAGGGATTTAGTTTCTGACAACAATAGAACATGACAACTTTGCTCTCCCCTAATCAAGAGTGTATCTCAAGAGTCGTGTGAACAAAAGGCAATTTATTTTACTCAGTCAGTACGAGCATTCTTAGTCTCATCAGATTGTAGTGAAAAGGAAGAGACGGGCGTGTTCAATAAAAGATGTTATTTATTGATCAGTCTCTTTTCTCGTACAAGAGAAATGGATCGATATTATTGCAATACTTATCGTTAAGTAAAGTGCATACATTAAAAGCAGAAGTATAAAATAATACTGTAAAAACATTGATATGGTTTCTAAGCCATATGAAGGTTTAAAATGAATAAAATATATTACATACACATATACATTTGACTAAACGTACTCAACTGGTGTTTCTAGATACGCCTACCCCGTGTACCTGACCTAAGCCTAATACGTGGGCGGGAGTAGAAAGTTACAGTTTAAGTTAAGTTTGTTTTTGCCAAGTGACTGACTAAAGAATTCTCTGTGAGGGGTTATTCAGTTCTGTACCTGGAAGTTAGGATGAATGAGGGATGGTATCTCTCTCTCTGCTCTCGATATTCCAGGCTGCCTGCGAGGGCTACCCGGAAACGCCGGTGCTGGATTTCTCGGCAGGAGAAAGCAGCACGTCTCGTTCTCAGCGCGTCAGGAAGGCGGGGCTGTGCCAGCGGGGTCTGCTCTGCTCTGGGCTTCGGCAAGTATGGCTGCTCCGTCTCGTCACCACCGCGTGTGTTTGCATAGGGCAATATCGGTAATATTTATACCTTTAAGGTGCCGAGATTGACGTAAGGATGGACACAGATACGTCAATAAGGATGTCATACGACCAGGTCGTTAGCACATTCTTTTGCTGAAGTTCTTGGTGAAATCAAAACAATGGCCGCAGGGGTTTTTCCCAGGTTGTCATAGGTTTGATTTGTTATGAGAACTCCGTATGCCTTATCAGGGGCTGGAGGAATATCGCTTGTCTAATTAGATCACAAGCGTTATGACCTAATCAGATAACACGTTCCTGTGCCGTAGTGTGGCTTTGTCAGATAACGGTATCTGCATCATGGGGGTTTGCTGCCTCATGGGCTGACTGCTAGTTAACTTGTTGGTTTGTTAACCAGAATAGGGTCAGGAATAGGGGGATCGATTCAGAACCTATAGGAATACATCACACCCACTCCACGCTAACTATGGTCATATTTACTAATCTATGCATAGTAAAACATAGTACCATATATTTATAGAGTATTGTGTATACCTTACCACCCCAAAATACATATATGCATTTTGAAATTTTCAAATATACGGAAGAAATGCAGTCATATGTATAGTATGCACTCAAGCTGTAGAATAATGCTAAAGTAATAACGCATTTGTATACAATAATGCTATTTGGTATATGAGATTTACACATGAAATGGCTCTTAATACAGAAAAAAGTTCGAGACCACTTCATCACAGAATATAATACAATGAACATACCAGCGGGCAGCTAATGTCTATAAGCTGTCTAAAAATAGAAATCTTAGTTCTCTAGGAATAGTCTCTTACTTTAAGCAGAAGATAAGTGTCCCGAAAAATTGTAAAAAATAATTTGGGGCTGCTGAAAAAATTGCTGTCCGTGAACTGGAGGGAAAGCTGTTCATGTGACTGTGTTATTAAAGTTGAAGGCCAAATTCAGGGAACGCCGTGTACGAGCTTGCTCAAAAGTCTCTATTTCTGCTCTGGTGAGAACATCATATCATTTAGACTCTCGAAAAAGTTGTCAACAGCTTCCTGGGAGAGTTCCACTAACTCGGAAATAGGTGTAACCATGCATTCGTGCGCATGATTGTCTCCATTGACATTCCGATTTGGATTGCTGACAGAAGGTCGTACCTGATCGATGCTGCTTTCATCTTGTACTTCACTACCCCTTAATCGTAGTGGTGAAGCTTCCACGAATGCCGTCATCAGGATTGGTAGCCTTTGAGGGCAGCACAAAGCATGAGCCTTGATCGGACTCAACAATGTTTCTGCATCCATTGGCGCATCCGATTGTAGTGTCAGACAGGTGTCTAACACGCATTCTTCTCCGCATAGCAGGCACCTTAATACAGGTAAAACACATCGTTGCCACATAGGTCGAAAGGATAGAAACCAAGTCATGTTCAGGTCTTTAAGCCGGGATAGTCCCAGGATTCTTGATATCCGGTCCCGGTATCCAATTGCTAGGATTGTTTCTTCCCTTGTCGCAGGTGTTTTGTCTGTGACATGGTTTGCCATAACGAAAAATAAGGACTAGGAATAGGGTTCCCGCAATCAGTCCTAAAATGAGGGGAAGTCCGCCAAAAATCGAATGGACGAAGTCTGGAAAAATACCCAGTATGGCTTTGAATGGTGTTAATGCCATCGAAAATACTGTCTTAAATACTTGTGAGACCCCACTGGTATCAGAAATATTTAAGATTTCATTCAGGATTTCTGCGAAATGTATGGGGGAATTAGTTGATAACAATGAATGTATCTCTGCAGTCGTCCTTGCGACTTGTAGATCATATGTTTCTTTTGATGACGTGAGCCTGGTCGGCGTCTGAAGAAGCACTGTTTTCATTCTGCTTAAAGTATCTATTCGAATAGAAGTAATTTTCAAGTTGGGCCATGCCCTTGCCTCCCTGTCTGGAAAGGAGCTGGGGAACAATGAGTGTCCACAGCACATGACCTTCGCAGTCGTAGTTACGAGATAAGGAGTCCCGGGCATAAGACTACAACATCTGCGATCTACAATTAGAATGTAACTCCCATTATAGAGTCTTTGAAAGAATGGTTCTATCTCTGTTGCAGGTGCGCCTTGCTGGTGACATGAAAGGTTATTTGAGTTCCCTTCACAGGCTCCGTGCAAACTAATTCCGTTACACAGAAGTGTACCGCTTAGTGACATTGCACAATTATTGCCACTAAGAAACCCTTTCTGTCCTTTATTACTGACACATGCATGTGAATAGGGCAGGTCCCATGTTGTTTTAATGTACCCCTTTCCCAATTTCTCGTACATGCCAGCCTGTATATATTTTTGGCAGTATTGAAACCTGAAGGTTGAAATTGGAATATTTATTATCCCATGTATTATCCATTCACTGACAGGTCGTTCTGACATTGTCACTGGTAATCTCTCAAGTTTCTCAATGCTCAGGATTGTATAATCAGCTCCCTTTTGGGCCATACTGATTTGTCTATCAGTAAGGTTAAAGATATAGAATAGTGACGTTGTGTTGATTAAACGCCAAGGCACATAGCCTGAACGCAGATTTTGTAACGTCCAGCCAAGCTGTACAATAGAACGCAATTGGGACTGACCGTGTTGTAATAACAGTAAGTCTTGCGATAATATGTCGATTGCTGAAGACACAATGCTGTCCAAAGAAAAAATTCTGGAGGACAGAGTCATTAACCCATTGTCCACTACAGAAAGTGATTTTTCCAAATTAATACGGTCAATTTCCCGTATTCTCTCTGCTGTTTCAATTTGAGTAACCTTCCAGGCCTCAATGTATGCTGCATATACAGAGGCTGCTATGAAACGCTTTTGACGCTGTTTGCGTGGTCCCATAGTGAAATCACGCAAGTCAGCACCATCAGTAAGTAAAGTTAGGTGTTGCTTAATTTCTGCCAGTGTGGAAGTTTGTAGCCATTGAAGGCATAATTTGCCCACACTGTAGGTGGTTATTATCCCTGGGTGTTGTCTTTGGGAATATCTAGGGTCTGGCCTGGTCAATGTGAACCCCTGTGTTTTGTTCAGGAATCTGTCTTGACAGTTATTAGTATCTGTGGGCCAGATCAACCACTGTTTCCAATCTGGATGTGTTCTGTTTTGGTTTAATACATAATTTACGTCTATCTCTTCTTCTGTAGAACTATTGCTGTTCATTGTTGGTTTTGGAATAGACGGTTTATTTAAGTCTTTGATTTTGGCTAGGCCAAGACAGGTGGTTTGTTGAACAGTGTCATTTAAAAATATAATTTGTTCTGGGATCATGCAGGCTCTAAACAAAGATTCTATACCCTGTACTTGCCATTCTTTTGTACCCCAAACACTTTTCAATTCAACATTTTTGTCCCAATAATCAAAACCAAAAGTATTCATTTGTTCAAAGAATGAGTCTGAATATATCAATTTCGTGTTTGTTATCATGGTCTTCATCCCTGTCTTATTTGACAATTTGAAATAAAATGTTTCAGCATTACTTATGTTAAAACCTGAAAAATATGAATATTTGTCGTAAACGGTTCTTGAGCTTCCTTTTGGAGGGGTTGCACAATGTTCCCATTGATTATAATTTAAAACATTTCTAGGTTGTGCAGATCTATGTAGAAAATGATTACCATAGTGGTTATAACAGTACATACTATCATAATTTGTAGAACCCTGCAAATAATCATGTTTGGTAAATTTAGCAGACATTACTAAGTCAGACATCATATTATTAATGCTTTCGAAGTCCCAATCATCAGCAAATGAGCTTGGTTTTACAAAGTCACTCAATGAGATCTTAATTTGGTGTGGATATTTCAGGATTTCGACCGGACCATAAATTTCATAGTCAGTGTTATCCCATGCTACCCCAGGATTGGCTGTGAAGTTGGCTGAAGAAAGTTCTCTTTTCTCGACGTGTGAAGATGTGTGTGGTTTGAGGATCAAGTTGATTTTCTGACTTGCTGTGTCCATTTTAGCATATTTTCCCTCAATGAAGCGTCCCAAAGTTAGTACCATGATGAGCCAAAGTATGAGGATAAATGCACCAAAACCCACCCAAAATTCAAGCCATGGAGAAACCAGATATGTTTCTTTCAGTTGTTTCAAAAGTTCTTTAGCTTTATCTTTAAAGGTATTTGATGATGGCTGTGTCTTTGATTCACTGAAGCCTTCAGAGGAATCATCGAAGTTTATGAAGTAGCCGGATGCAGTTCTGTCAATTGTTCCAATTGGTTCAGGATCACTGTTTCTTGCATTTGCACTTGGTACTTCATTATAGATTGGTGTGTCTTTGCTAAATGTTTTTATTTGGGTTTTCAGAGGTCTAAGTTCCATTGCATTGTTGCATAGTCCTTGTTGTTCTTTTGTAGGCGTTTCGAATGTAATAAGCCTCTTAGTTAGGACCTCTGTACTGGTAGCAAACCTTGGTGTTCTGCTACTTATTGGGAGTCCACTTGGCCTACTATTTGTTATCGGCCACATGATTGTGGTTTTACCAGGTCGATGGATACAACTTGGTTCTCCTTTTTACCAGCAAGCGGCGGTAGTACAACTGATCTTGTCCCATTGACAGACAAGACAGGAACTGCTTTTCTGTAAGAAGGCCCAAATTCCTTCTTTACCGCGATCTTTTCTCTGACCAGATCCCCGACTTTTGGAATCCAGACAGGTCTTGCTGGGACAGGTGGTGGTTCTTCAGTGGTTGTTGGCTGTTGTTTCAACTTTATGTTGCTCATGTCTTTTCTTGTTTTGTTTAAGTCCTGCAAAATTGCCAAACGGTCTTTGATATCAAAGCTTTTTTCTTTCACCACTGAAGTCTGACTATCAAGGTCAGAGATCAACATCCTAGTTCCAAATAATAATTCGTACGGACTGAATCCCTTCAGAGAATTTCTTGGCAAGTTATTTAGACTACGTTGGACACTTATTAGATGTTTGACCCACCCAGCTCCCGAACCTAATACCTTTCCATTATAGATTGCTTTATGCCTTGGTCTTTTCTTTACACCATCCCGTATCCCTCAGGAAGGAAGTGAGAAGATTCCCGCTGTGCTATGCTCATTTGGCCATGTGTCCCCTCAGGCTGGAGGGCTAGAGTGAAAACAATGGTCAAACGTAGCATGCTCTTAGCGTATATGCCATTTAGACTCGCAAATCTTTGTATAACAGTCCAGACGTCAGCCGAGTGCTGGTGGTCTACATCATAAGTGGAAACTAGCCTGTATATGTTAATCGCAAGCCTTGCTTTTTACTCTTGATTTTTTCTGGAGTAAAACTACGAGGTATTAAGCTGTTTCTCTCCCCACTGCGATCTCTGTTGCAGTTTGGGCAGTTTTTTACAAACATGGTGTGATGCAGGCTCATGCCTGGCCACCAGTACCGTGATTGTAATTCTTCCAGAGAATCTTTTAGTTCGAGGTGTCCGAGACCCTCACCCATATGTGCGTCTGCGATTAACAACTTTCTCCTGTCCATGTTTGGAATCACTCTATCCCCCACTCCAGGGATTCGAGCAAAAGGGACGGAGTTTGCATCGATTATGTATGTATAATTGAGTGGATAGTTGATCGGTAGCGCTGAGCAGTCGCCTTTTAATGACGTTTTCACCGCCAGCACTGTTTCACCGTCAATGTATTTTAATGTACGCTTTGTTCGAACTACGGGAGCCGATTTAGTTGCTACCGCTGTGGCTGTGTCAGCCAATGAATTCCCTGCAACGCGAACGCCATCACGCTGATGACTCAGTGAGTGTGTCACGTGAGTCTTTGGTAGTTCTTTTTGTAAAAGAGCTATTTGTTCCCAGAGCAGTTTCTGCTTTATTGTTGCATCTGTGTCATCTTTGTAACCGTTTTGAATCCATGTCTGCAAATCGTTGTTATATGATTTGACGCAGTAATATGAATCTGACACTATAAGTGTCGGGAATTCGCGATCCGCATTATCTAGCGCCATTTTCAATGCTAATATTTCAGTTTGTTGTTCTGAATTAGTTTCTACTGAGTGTGTTTTTGTTAATAGAGGTCTTAGTTTACCTCCGCGCCACACTTCTTTTGTAATCCCACATGTGGGGTTGTATGCTTGTTCTCCCCAAACGGGGGGTTGAGCATGTCCGTCTATATAAATTACACAGGCGTAATGTCGTAAAGGCAGAATATGGATTGGCAGAGGGAATGTTCTTTCATATTCTAGATTTTTTAATTCCTCTAGTTCAGGATCAAAGTAGTAGTATACTTTGTCCGTTGTGATTGAATTCACCCATTGTATCCATTCCGGATTCAATGTTGTTGTTGGTAAATTACACGGTGTTGTTAATGCCTCAAAGGCTGATTCAGCTGTTCTGACTGTGATGTGTCTACCGTCCGCTTGATCTTTTTCTCTAGCTATTGCGGTTTGAACTGTATGAACAATTTTTTCTTTAATGATGAATTTCTGTTCAGCTTCTGTGTACAAGTGTGATTTGAATGCAATTGGTACCTTTTCTCCCTCATTAGAGGTCAGGTATGTGAATCCGCATCTCCCTGGGATGACTCGGATCACAAGATTGCGTGTGTTATCACGTGTTTCTAATTTTGTTTTAATTAGCATGTCTGTTTGTAAGGATCTCAATATTTCTGTGTGTATTTGAGTCCAATTAGATCTTTTAAAATCTGGTTTTATTAGATCATAAAGGGGTTTGACCCTTTCTGCGTAATTTGCAATATATGTTCTTCCGAAATTTAGGAAGCCTAGAATTGACTGTAGGTTTTTTAGTGTTCTAGGTGCTTGGAGTACGGCACATTTTTCTAGAAAATTGTCAGCCAGGCTTTTGCCTTCACTTGATAATTCATATCCTAAGAACAGGACTGTCAGATGGGCAATTCTGGATTTTTTAAAGTTGAATTTGTAACCCTCTGCTGCGAACCCAAGTATTATGGTGTTCACTCTCTTCAAGTGAGTCTCCAAGTCATCATCTGTTAAGTATATGTCGTCGACATATGATAATGCTTCGTCGTCATATATTTGTAGTAATTCTGTTACTCTCGCTGAGAATACTCCCGGGCTGTTCTTGTACCCCTGGGCTAACCGACAGAATTGTTTTTGAGTGCCATTTATTGAGAACGCAGACAAATATCTGCTCTCTGGTGCTATGTTTTGACAAAAGAATCCATTAGAGATGTTTAAGGTTGTTTTGTATTTTTTGTGCACTATGTTATTCATTAGTGCAGCACTATGTGAGTTTTGCACTGCAAAAGTTTTGCAACATGAGTTAAGGTGTCGGTAATCCAAAACTAGACGGTATGAATTGTCTGGTTTGGAGACCGGAAACAAAGGGTTGTTCATTTGTGAGGTGCAAGTTTCAATCACCCCCTGGTATTCTAGCTGATCTAGAATTTCTTTTACCTGTTTTTTTGCTTCTTGCTTAATTGGGTACTGCCTTTGTGCAGTAGGTTGTGATTTTAACTGGATTTTGTGAGGAGGAGAGTCCTCATCCCATCCTACGTGATTTTTATATAAAGCAGGAGCTAGAGCTACTGCCCACTTTCTAGCAAGTGTGTATTTTTTATGAATTGGGATGTGGTTTGAGAAGGCAGGCATAATTACTTCTTCGCCATGAGGGCACTCCCTGACAAATTCTGGTGGCCAGTCTTTTTCAGCTAGAAGGATGTCATAGCCCTTGGAGAGATTATCCCAAAATAGTCCCCTTATTTTTCTAGTCTTATCTCCCTCTATACGTAATGTTATTTCGTATATTTTGTGAGGTTTGCTAACTCTGGTGTCTGCAGTTTCCACTTGAAGATATTCATTCGTGTCCACTGTCTCCAGATGATTCATAAGGACTTTGCGAGCTATGCTCACTTCTGCTGCGCTGTCTAGCATTGTCTGAGCCCATTCTCCGTTTTTCAGTTGTGTCCTCAGTATTCTCGGCATTGTTAACTACCTTGATACTGGCTACCTTCTTTTTTGGAAATTGTAATTTCTTTTTTAGCTGAGCAGGTTCCTTGTCTTTGGACTTGGCGTGCTCTTCTCTTTGTTCTGATCGTCCTCTTCTTTCCGATTTCTGCGAGGAAGTCTGAAAAGATTGAGAGGGACGTGTATCAATGTCTTGATATCTATCAGGCTTTTTTATATTATCCCTATTTCTAAGGTTATATCTTTTCCCAGAGGGGTCACTCTGGGGTGACCTGTGTCTTTGGTTCGGAGATTTTTCTCTTCGCCTTGGAGACCTGCCTCTGGACTGGAATTTCTTTTCTTTAGGATTGGATTGTTTGTTTCCATCCCAGCTCTTTTTCTGTGATGTTGAATTATTATTAAAAAATATTTTTTCAGGACTTTCAATCAGTTGTGGTTTTACTGGTATTCCACCTAAACTATCTCTACCTAGTTCCTCATAGGATTTTTCTATGATTCTGGCAATTTCAGCTGGTTGGTCTGCTATATCTGTCTCCTTTAACCTCTAGCGGATCGCCACGTTTGCTGCTTCTCCCTTTATGTTGGCTAATAATATAGCTGAGACCTGCTTGAAGTCTTTTAGTAATTTCATACCAAGAGTTAAAGCGGGTTCTGGACCATATTCGTCTTGAATTTGTTTTAGCACATCTGGTATTACCGAAATGGATGGAACACCGTGCGTTTTTGTGTAAATGGAAGCAAAGACTGTACCCCAAGTGTCACAGTCCTCAATGTGTGGTGCGATTCCCATTGGAAGACAGATAGTCAGAATCCTGTGTTTTTCTAATGGGGTGGTGTCAGGAAACACCGCCTCTATTTGGGTAATTTTCTGTGCCAACCAGAATGGTATTTGTTCCCGTTTAGCCGGTACTTTACCTAGGCAGGATTGTATGTTCTGTGGTGTAATTTTATTTGTGTTCCCCTGGTGAGGGGTCAGCTGTGGAATTTTAATTGCTGGCTGAATTGTAGAAGTCTGCATCACATACTGGACTAATTGTCTATGTATTTTTATTAATTGTTTTAGCTGTGTTAAAAGGTTTGCTGCAGACATCCCGTCGATGTCTGGATGTGGTGTGTATCCGGCTAGGACCGGCCACGTTGCTCCTGGTCTACCTAAGGGACCGAGCCTGGTGATGTGATTATTATGTTTTAGGGCGCCATCAAATAAGAGCAGGTGCTCTTGAAATTTGAGTGGTACTTCCACCTCCTCGAAAGGAGTGTACGTTTCAGGAGGTTCCTCTATTTTGTAATAGTGGAAGTACTTTGCTACAGCATTTGCTGCTGGAAAATTTATCCATGAATAGTATACCTCTGTCTGCCGATATTCGTGTGCCTCAATTACGAATATGACTGTACCACCTCTAGGTGTCAGTCCATTTTCTATAAGTTTTAAAGTTATAGATTTCCTTTTAATGACCGGGATGAGTATTATATCCGGGTCTGCGTCTTGCAGTGCAGTATCAGCTGCTGCGAGTTCAGTTGCTAATCTAACTGCCTCTCTTTCATCATCACTGTCTACCATTTTACCGACAGGATGGTTACTTTGTTTGTTTGCAGATCAGGTTTCTTATGGAAACAAAGATTAGATGCACAATATTTTGGAACGGTTTATCCTTCAACGTTGACTAAACCAAGTACCATACATAGGAGTTTCCTCCTGTGAGGTTTGGCGGATATTACCTTTATTACCCACTTCAGACGTCTTTGGAGTATTATGGGAAAAAGGGGTCTGAGTGAGAAAGCACGACTGAGTTACTTTAAATGTCTTACGTTAGTTTTATCGCCCTTTCCAAACGCGTTGGGCGCCATGTAGTGTAGTTCCTATTATCCCAATAGGCTCTGCGCATTGGAATAATACCTTCAATAGTATAGGCCTAGACCAGACGTTAACTAGGTCTACTACTGTCGATATTAGACTTAAAGTTTTGGGTTTGCCAGCTAGCTCAGAGTTCACTAGAAACTTTCTCGAATGTTCAGGAAGGAATTAACTTCCCTGATTAGACAAGAAGGGATTTAGTTTCTGACAACCATAGAACATGACAACTTTGCTCTCCCCTAATCAAGAGTGTATCTCAAGAGTCGTGTGAACAAAAGGCAATTTATTTTACTCAGTCAGTACGTGCATTCTTAGTCTCATCAGATTGTAGAGAAAAGGAAGAGACGGGCGTGTTCAATAAAAGATGTTATTTATTGATCAGTCTCTTTTCTCGTACAAGAGAAATGGATCGATATTATTGCAATACTTATCGTTAAGTAAAGTGCATACATTAAAAGCAGAAGTATAAATTAATACTGTAAAAACATTGATATGGTTTCTAAGCCAAAAGAAGGTTTAAAATGAATAAAATATATTACATACACATATACATTTGACTAAACGTACTCAACTGGTGTTTCTAGATACGCCTACCCCGTGTACCTGACCTAAGCCTAATACGTGGGCGGGAGTAGAAAGTTACAGTTTAAGTTAAGTTTGTTTTTGCCAAGTGACTGACTAAAGAATTCTCTGTGAGGGGTTATTCAGTTCTGTACCTGGAAGTTAGGATGAATGAGGGATGGTATCTCTCTCTCTGCTCTCGATATTCCAGGCTGCCTGCGAGGGCTACCCGGAAACGCCGGTGCTGGATTTCTCGGCAGGAGAAAGCAGCGCGTCTCGTTCTCAGCGCGTCAGGAAGGCGGGGCTGTGCCAGCGGGGTCTGCTCTGCTCTGGGCTTCGGCAAGTATGGCTGCTCCGTCTCGTCACCACCGCGTGTGTTTGCATAGGGCAATATCGGTAATATTTATACCTTTAAGGTGCCGAGATTGACGTAAGGATGGACATAGATACGTCAATAAGGATGTCATACGACAAGGTCGTTAGCACATTCTTTTGCTGAAGTTCTTGGTGAAATCAAAACAATGGCCGCAGGGGTTTTTCTCAGGTTGTCATAGGTTTGATTTGTTATGAGAACTCCGTATGCCTTATCAGGGGCTGGAGGAATATCGCTTGTCTAATTAGATCGCAAGCGTTATGACCTAATCAGATAACACGTTCCTGTGCCGTAGTGTGGCTTCGTCAGATAACGGTATCTGCATCATGGGGGTTTGCTGCCTCATGGGCTGACTGCTAGTTAACTTGTTGGTTTGTTAACCAGAATAGGGTCAGGAATAGGGGGATCGATTCAGAACCTATAGGAATACATCACAGTTCGTTAGTGCATCCTGATGTGCACGTACCTCAGGCGCCATGACTTGAAGCGTTGTTTCGGCTTCTTTGACCTTGTCCGTCAATTTCCTGTGGTCATCTCGCAGGAGGCTCATGTCCGCGGCCAGTTCTCTGAACTTAGTTTCCATCGTGACTCTGGAGTGTCCAATGGCGGCGAGGACTTTGTCCAGTTTATTTGCCTGTGGATGGGTGAGTAGGTTTCGGGGAGTCCTGCTTACGGTTCCATGCCTGCGGGATCTCTGTGGCACGTGAGCATCCCATGATGCCGTTAACGAGTGCTGTGGACAGAACCCCTGTTTGGTGTTCAGGTCTTGCCGCCCGATGTCGGGGGGGAGGTGTTGTAAGGTCCGTGGCATGAGAGCAGCTGCGGGGCGGTCACCTAGGTCCTGTTGGCATTGTGTCTGGAGCCGTCGACTGTGTTGCTCAACTCCGCGGTTCAGGGGGAGGGCGCGTCAGTCCCTGGCCGTAAGCGATTGTTGTGGGTCCACGATTGTCCCTCACACACCCCGTATTCCAAGGCCGGCGGGGGCGGAGGGTCAGGGAGGACTATTTCATGCCAGCATAATGTCGCGGAGGGGTTGAGGGCGTGCCGAGGCCGAGTCGCGCGGTGAACGCGTGTTGTGATTTGCTTCCCGAGTGCTGCGGGCCCCAGCGCGATGGTGCTGTGTAGCACTGCTCTTGCGGTGTCTCTACCGTGCAGTTTCACCCTAAACTTCTTCTGCTCCTCGCCCCGCGCTTTTAGCGACTGTTTGGGGGGGTTTGTAGTCCCTCAGCATCACCGGAGAGGTGCTGGGTGCACGCTGCCTGTGTTCTCACGGTGGCGCTAGGCAATGGGTTTCAGCGAGGGTCCCCGGCAGGGGTCCCCGTGGCAATGGGGTGTCGGAGGTGGTGTTCCAGTTATCCCGACCACCGACCACCGATCCGTGGCCCGGAGTGTATGGCGACTGTGGGCTCCTTCTTTAGCGTGTAGGTGGGCAGGGGGGTCCCGTAGGGCAACAGTGCTGGTTCCCCGTGTTGGTACGGTAGTGTCTTCTGGGAGCGTAGCCAGGCCGAGTCGTAACTTGCTTCCCGTGTGTTGCGGGCCCCAGCGCGATGGTGTTGTGTGGCGCGGCTCTTGCGTTGCCACTACTGTGCGGTATCACCCCGTTCTTCTTCTGCCCCTCACCCCCGTGCTTTTAGCAACTGTGTGGGGGGGGTGTTGTAGTCCTTCAGTGTCACCGGAGAGGTGGTGGGTGCACGCTGCCTGTGTCCTAGTGGTGGCGCTGGGCGATGGGCTTCAGCGAGGATCCCCGGCCGGGGTCCCTGCAGCAATGGGGAGTCGGTGGCGATGTTCCCGCTATCCCGCCCGCCCACCACCAATTTGTGGCCCGAGGTGTGTGGCGACTGTGGGCGCCGTCTTTAGCGTGTAGGTGGGCAGGGGGACCCGTAGAGCAACTGTGCTGTTTCCCCGTGTTGGTACGGTAGTGTCTTCTGGGAGCGTAGCCAGGACGAGTCGTGACTTGCTTCCCGTGTGTTGCGGGCCCCAGCGCGATGGTGTTGTGTGACGTGGCTCTTGTGTTGCCGCTACTGTACGGTGACACCCCGTTCTTCTTCTGCTCCTCACCCTGTGCTTTTAGTGACGGCGTGGGGGGGGCCTATAGTTTTTCAGTGTCATCGGAGAGGTGGCGGGTGCACGCTGCCTGTGTCCTCGTGGTGGCGCTGGGCGATGGGCTTCAGCTAGGGTCCCCGGCAGGGGTCCCTGCGGCAATGGGGTGTTGGTGGCGATGTTCCCGCTATCCTGCCCACCGACCACAGATCCGTGGCCCGGAGTGTACGGCGACTGTGGGTGTCTTCTTTGGCGTGCAGGTGGGCAGGGGGGTCCCATAGGGCAACTGTGCTGTGTCCTTGTGTTGGTAGGGTAGTGTCTTCCGGGAGCGTAGCTTCCCCCGCATGGGCCTCCCATTGGTAGCCGGGCGCGATTCGTTTTTGGCACACACGCTCTCACCTTCAGGCTTGGGGACGTCCGGGGGGGGTCGTCATCGCCCCGCCACTGCTCTCGCTCCAGGTGCACCGTTGGTTAGGGTCACTGCATATCACTGGTGGAGGGAGGCTCCCGATCTGTCGCTGTCGGGCCCTGCCGCAGGTCGCCTACCAGGGTGCCGCCATCTTCAGCCTCCTCCCGGCCGCGGGTCGTCTCTCACGATTATGCCGGTTCCCGGGACCATTTCACTCCGCCGTGGCACCGAGGGCTTCTTGACATGTGCAGCCTGCTTTTCTGATGGTTGGGGGGGGTCAGGAGAGGCACCCCATCGTGTTTGGCGTGATTGTTAGCTGGCAGCCAGGACGGAGCTTTAGAGAGTCGCGTCCGCCATCTTAGGTTGCCAGTCCACGCCCCCGAGAGTTTCCGCATGGGCTTTTTACCATCTTAATTGCACATAGCACTTTACGGGATGAATTGTGAATTGTTTATTGGCTATTATCTTTGCTGATGTGATCTATTGTATTTTTATTTATGGAAATATGAGGAAGGAAAAGGATGAAACTATTCTTACATGAAGTGTCTGCTTGTGAGGGGGGTTGATGAATATTTAAAATTCAATAAAGTATAAAATAAACTAAGCTTATGCTTTATGGCCCAACCCCAGCTCTGGCATTCTTGTGCCCCACAGATCTCTCTCCCTCAGATAACCTCTGCCCAGTCAGGCCACTTATCACCTAATCAAACCAGCATGGCTAAGCTCCTCATGGCTGACCAATCAGGGAAGAATGCTAGAAGCTGGATTTCGGCTTACATGAAAGAAAACCTTATAACTTCCTTTCTGTACGAGTTATGATAGATTCAGCAATGCCAAGTTGCTGGAGTTATCAATACTATTCTGTTCAGTCTTTGAATTACATTTTGCACGATCTCCTAGCATTAGTTATGCATCCATAACATATTGCCTTGGTAGCCTATGAGCCCAACTATCTTGAATGGGGAAAATGAAATGTGCAATTTCTTCCTCACCAGGGTTTAAAAAGTCTTCTTTATAAAACCCCTGCTCATAATTACAGGAACCCCACCAACCATAGAACGAACACCTAGGGGAGATCTGGGGGCTTCATAATCTGCAAAAATGATTCCGATTATTACTTCACAGTGCCCATGACATCAATGTTGACTTTGTTGTGAATTTCCTACAGTGGGGAAAAATAACATGGGCAGTTTTCACTCATCAGAGTTAATAAAACATCTTTTATAGGGACTCTGCTTATAGTTACATGACCCTCTCCCCCACCCCTGGAAATCCTAGGGGAAGACCTGGGGGTGCCTAGTAAGTACAAATAAGGTAGATTACCACTCTTAAAGTGTCCATACCACCAAAGACGAGTTTGTAGTGAATTTACTTTTGAAAGCAGTGCTGCAATACAGGGCTGCTTTTAAAAACGACCTCAGGATTTCAGCAGTGCACACATGCAAGTGCAACACAGGTTGCTGACCTCTAAACTACTGTGCCCTATTATATTCTAGGGACTTAAAGGTTGTTGTCGTCCCCTTGCCCTATTATCTAATAGGGACTTGTAGAGTAGGCCATGCCAATTATAACTGTACCTCAATGTATGTGTTTGTGTTTAAAATAGCACTGGCCCAAGGGCAGACTAGCAGCGCCCAGGACACAGTCAGAGCAGGCTACTACCAGTTCCATTCAGCACAACATGTGGGGGTGAAGAGGCCATGAAGGGTTACTTTCTAACATGCCCCCAAATGAAAGATGAGGGGGCATTGACCAGCACCCAGGTAGTTCTCATCAGTTAAGTGGAAACACCTGTAAAGTCCATCAACATTGGCATGGGCAAACCCAAGTCTTTGCTCCACTGTAAAGTATATTCCCTGCAGAGAAATGGACCACCTCAAAAGCTTGGGATTCTCCCCCCTTGATGGAGTAGAGATGTTATCATTCACCTATTTTTGACAGATTTTGCAAAACAAATAGATTGTGACAATACGGATAATGCCAAAATGGGTGTTAGGTCCATGTTTCAAGAAACACACACATTAAGTTCTGATTTAGATACTGCATGATGAAAGCATGCAGAATGTTAGAAGTAGATTTCTGATAACAGTAAATGAGCAGATGTGGAGATTGACATTTTAGTGACAAGTGTTCTTATGCTTAAATAAAAGTGACAAATACACCATAAGCCTTGAAATTTCTATGTAAAAATAAAATTGCTTCATGTGTTAGCAAACAGACAATAACAATAGAATATATAATCTGAGCATTGCCATTGACAAGAAAGTAGGTGTTACATAAGCTTATGTTATGATTTGCAGTTCGTCAAAGTTTATTTCTGATGTGCTTTATGATGTTTCAATGTATGATGTGAAAAAGAGATTTACAAAGTTAATTGTAATATGATTGTGAGTATTAAAACATTTTGTAAGTACCCTATACTTACTTGAATGAATTGAAAAATATTTTGACGTGTTATTAATATGGTTAGTTGAGGAATTATTGCCCTCATGCACAAGCTGTATTTCATGAAGGCCTCAAACTTTGCTTCCTTTCATAGTATGAACCGAATAGTCTGAAGCCTATGTGAACTTTCTGTGAAGGTTTATTTTGTGTTCTAACACAAAATTGTCTCCTTTCACGAATGTAGCTTACATGACTAGACTTTCAACAAAAAAGCAACTTCCCAGAGCAATGCTGGAGAATGAACTGACAAGAGATGAGAGCATGAACTCGCCTACTTTCTAATGGCAGCAAACAATCATATTCAATACTACAGCGGTCTTAAGGAAATTGCGAGTAATGAATTACTTAATTCTTCTGGATTAGTACACTTTTACTTACTACATCATCTCATCCTATCGAGAGTTAAGAATGAGACAGAATGGTCCAACACAGTTGGTGATATCAAGGGATGTAAACCTGGAATCGATGGAGTATAATTGCCTCAAATGTTAACTAAGGGGTGTCTCCCCTTTACCCATCTGTGGTACAGGGATTGGCGATTTCAGACTTCTAGAACAAATCTAACTGTGATGAAATACTGCGTTTGCTGCCGGGTGGTATGCTATGTAGTGGAACCTTTTCGTCTGAAAGGGTTGATAGTAGAGCAGCTGTGGTAATGAAGCAGCAGTGCAGACAGAGGCAGACAATTCTGTCTATGAATTGGAACTGGCCATTCGATAATCACTGAATTTCCTAGAGGGTTGGTATGAGATTTGATTGATTTCTTACTAACTGATTTTTTTAGGATAATCTTCCTCGGCTGAGGAAGATAGTTCTCCTAATATTGAAGCTCACGAAATTTGTAAATGCTTATTAAACCTGATATAATTTGAAAGTAATCTTTCTATACTGTAAGCAAAGTCCGATGCACACAACAAATGAGTGTGATGTGAATGATCACCAACAAGTAACAAGGATGGAGTCGCACAGATGTGTTCTTATTGTGTCGTTTTATTGCCCTATTTGGCACCTGCCGGCCTTAATTGTCATGCCTGCCTGCTGCATGGTCTGAAGCACTTGCCTCAAGTGGCTTAAGTGATCCTCCCAGGTAGAATTTACTGTATGCAGCTATATCATCCAGGTTAGCTGCCCTGAACTTCTCCAACCCAGCCAGGACCCTACTCACCAGCCTTTAAAAGGTGGCAGTGGCATTCTTTAATCCAAACGGCATTACTTTGAACTGTTAAGAACCCTCTGGTGTGGAGAATGCTGACCTATCCTTTGCTCCTTCAATAAGGGCAATCTGCCAGTAGCCTGAAGACAAATCAAATGTACTCAGATACGTAGCAACCCCTAACTCATCAATGAGCTCATCAGCCCTATGTTTAGAGTTTGCATCAGTCTTTGTGACTGTACTGAGTCCTCTGTAGTCCACACAGACCCTTAACTCCTTTTCTGCCCCGTGGCGATAAGATTTGGACACCAGCACCACTGGGCTCGTCTATGGACTGTCAAAGTTCTCAATTATCCCCAGCTCCAGCATCTTAGCTACCTCATCCTTGATGCTGTTTCTAACATGGACTGACAACCTGTACAATGTATTTTTGACAGGTAGGCTGTAAACACACCCAGTAGGGCCCTAGTCATTACAGGAACAGTGTCTATTCCAAGGGCTATTGCTTCAGTATATTTTTGTGGCATGGTCCACTACCACCAAGATATACTTATTCCCTGATGTAGTGGGTGGTTGTAGGGGACCTACAATGTACAGCCCCACCCACTCAAAGGGGTCCCAACAACTGCCAGTGGTATCAAGGGAGTCTTTTTCCTGCCCCTGCCTTGCCACAGGTGACATAGGAGCTTCAAAACTGCTTGACCTTCTCAGACATTCGGGGCAGTAGAAATGGTTCACCAACTAGTTCCAAATCTTAGTCTTCCCCAAATGTCCTGTGAAGGGAATATCAACTCTTAAAATCACAAGGATCTCTCTATATTTTTGGGGAACCATGACTCTCCTGGCGGCCACCTCTTTGAGATTTCTAGCCTCAGTATAGACCAGTCAATCCTCCTAGTAGATTCAGTGAAATCCACTGTCATCTCCCTCCTCTACCTTCAAAGCAATCCACCTCAAATTCTCAAGGGTGGGACAGTCTCTCTGTCCCTGACAAACCTCCTCTCTGGCCGGTCCACAGGCTCCTGTCAGTTCTGACAAGTCTGTCAGCTCAAGCATGAATGGAGTCTCTTCCTCAGAGGCCAGATCCTCCACCTCAGGGTCAGATTTCTGCTGCACCTCTGGAGTTCCCAGGGCTGTCATACCAGACCCACCGCCCTTGTCCTGGGATGCTAGCTCATTGTTCCAGAGTTCAAGTACCCCACTTTTCCCTTATGGATAGTTTGTGACCTGGTCATGGTGCATACCCCTCAGAAAGCACTTATATTCTCATATGGAGCCCTCCCACTACCTCTGACAACTCAGAAGCTTCAAGATAATTTCCCAGTAAACACTGTACTGGGAGCACAGGAGTCACAGCTATCTTCATAGGACCTGTAACACCTTCCACAAACTCACGAGGTATGATTTGCTCCTGAGACTCCAGTGTGTCCTTAACAATAGTGATATTGCCTCCTCTGTCTTTCAGAGCCTCCACCTCAGCCACATTGATTTTAGGCCTCTGCCTGTACTTTTCCATGCATGGAGGTAAAGCAACCAGGGTGGCAATATCCACCTCTCTGAGGGACACTAAGGATGCCTCTGTTAATTTATTAACCCTCTCTGGGACACTCTCCACCCCCACACTTACACTAGCAACCCTGTAGGCTGCCAACCAGTAGGGTTTTTCTTGGTGCAGACAGCATCTCCTTTGTCGTGCCCAGGCTGGTTGCAGTCAAATCATTTTCCCACCCTTTGAGGGGTCAGAGAACCTACTGTTATTTCTCTGGTGCCCCCTCCCTTTAAATTAGGGTTGGGTCAGGGCTCCCCCTCCTTGTTCAGGTTTTTGTGGATCTTTGGAGGACTCTTGTTTTTGACCTCCTTTCCCCTGGATTTCCCCTGGGGGGACATGTCCTCCCTTCTTTGCATCACCACTAAGGTGCTGCCTGGAAACCCCAGTTCTCATCCACTCAACAGCTGTTCTGGCTAGGTCCCTAGAATCATACAGCTTAGAGTCCACTAGGTACTGGCATAACTTATGTTACACACAATGTGTCAAAATATGTTCTTGCATTAACAAATTATACAACCCCTTCCATGTATCTACTTGTTACCATCAATTCAGTCTCATAGTGCCTTCTCTGAGAGTTCATAGAGTCCATCAGGACTGGATGTCCCTGAATTTCACCCTGTACTCTTCTAGGGTCTAACCAAATTTCACAACTAATCTTTGCCTCATGTGAGGATAGTATTTTGCCGCCTGATACCCTGCAGGGTCAGGAGCCTTATCCCTCCCAGCTACTGAAATCAATTCCCACAAGAGTGAAGCACAACACTTGGGGTAGAATCCCCACATCTCCAGGGCCCTCTCAAATGCAGTGAGTCATTTGTCACTCCCCTCTGTGGACGTGGGGACTATTCCCTTCGGGAGCTTAGGGTTAAACCCCCTGGGACACCTCAATCTCTTTATCATAATCACTGCCACCATTTCTTCTCTCTTCCCTCTTCCACTTCTTTGCAGCTAGGATCAACTCCCTTTCTTTTAGGGCTAGCACCCTTTCTTCAAGGGACCACACAGAGACCTACACATGGGAGCCCATCCTCCCCCATTAATGGGAAGAATTAATCTGGTGCTAGAGGAAAGGGAAAGGAGTATCCCTGGGCATATTACTAAGCTACGCTCCAGGAGCATGCGTAGTTTGTGCTACTACGCACTGCCTGAATTGCACGTAGCACAGTGCAAAAACACATAGGGTAGCGTAGCGGGCATTTTTTGCTTGCTCGCAGTCCTCAGCATCAAAGTTGGCGATCAACATCCCGGTGAGACTTTTTCCTCCTTCACAATCAGCAACATCAAGTTGCCGTTCATGGGCTTGGAAAATAAACCTCCCGGCAAGATTCTAAGCGCGGGGAGGTCAGGTTTTTCATTGAGATTGGTCATGTATGCTTGGGACCGCGCATGATGAGAAACTACAAGTCCACGTTGAGAAAGCTACCTCTTGAGTACAAATCTACACGAGCGGCAGAAAACGACTGCTTGCACTGTGCAAGATGCCATTTGCAATGATTGCACAGTGCGGACAAGCATCCGGCACTGTGCAATAAGTGCGAACAAGATTTTCCCTACCGCACTACACAGTTTGCGTAGCTACGCATAGCGTGCGACGTGCAACGTGCACTTCACTTAGCCAAGCATATCGCTACCACTCAAACTACGCCCAAGGTTAGAAAGGAGATCATCTTCCACCTCCTAGAAGCTTCTGGAGCTAGTCTTCCCCTGGCTTACGGAACCTAACCAGCACTGCCTTTCTAACCTTGAGGCCTATTAGGATGGCAGACGGAAACGTGTCCCGTCCGCCATGGTCGCGGCAAAAACTCTCCCGACCGTACCGTGGATAATCCGTGGTAGTGATTAGGATATTTCTGCAAAGAAACACCGACCGCGGAGGACGGATCACATCAAACACCGTCCGCTGCCGACGGATCACACCAAAGACCGCCGTAAGCGGACGGTACCAAAGAAACACCCTCCGGCACGGACGAACATGACCGCGGAAACAAGCCCAACCGCCGCAATACCTGCGGAGGTTCCGGCCGCATGATTAGGATAACGCCGCCATTCCAACAGAACTCACCACCTCCCTCGACCGCAGTGGAAACAATGCTACGACAAATGGAGCATGACTGCGGAAGGACCAAATGAACAACATCCCTGCCGTCAAACCAATTCCAAAATGGCTGACGGAAGTAAATAGAAAACACACTAAACAGGACACACACCCACCTGAAACACCCACCCCCAACATCTACATGCCCCAATGACACCCCCTCCCAAGCACCGAAAAATGCACCCAAGTCACCACACCCACAGAACACCTGACTGGCAACAACCATTGGGACACAACCACCACACAGAGTATAAAATGAATCCCTCCCATTATCACAATCCTTTGCATCACAGCATAGCAGCAGGAAAGAGGCAGAATACCACAAACAGCATACACACACAAACACACATACAACCTGCACACACAACACACCCACCACACAAACCCCCACAACACCATCCCTACACACCACACACCTGCAAACCCCACCCCACCACACACACACCTTGCACATCACACACCATGGCACCCAAGAAACCCCCCAAGTTCACTGACAGTGAGTTGAAGGTCATGGTGGATGAAATCATTCGTGTCGAACCACATCTGTTCGGTACCCTAGTCCAGCAGACCACCTTGGCAACCAAAACAAACATGTGGGACAGGATAGTGACCAGAGTCAATGCGTCAGGGACCGTGCCACGCACCAAACTCGAGATCCAGAGGCGGTGGCACGACCTCAAGGCAAGGGTGAAAGGCATCAGGGCCAAGAACCACCTGCGGGCACACCACACTGGCGGCGGCACTCCCCCGGGGCCAATACCATTTGCAGAATGGGAGGAGAAGGTGCTGGGCATACTGCACCCTGAGAGCCTGGAAGGAATCGAAGAGGGACAAGAGGCTGGTAAGTACAAACCAATGACCACTATCACACTGCCATGGTCTGCCTTGCACAACTGCCAAGATACATCCCCCATGCTCCAATCCATGCATGTGGGCTATATAGTCACCCAAATGTGAAGTCCTGGGCTCCAATGCACCCACCATGACCAAACACAAATGTTACCTCCTACGTTCCCAGCCTTGCATGTTGTCAAAGCAGCCAGCACCACAACTCCCAACAGGCCCACATGTCTACGGGGAGGGTGGTGGTGGGTGGGGTGTGTGAGAGATCAGCACTACAAATCCCAACAGGCCCCCATGTCGACAGGGAGGGTGGTGATGGGTGGGGGGTGTGAAAGAGGTGGGTGGGGGGTATGAGAGAGGTGGGTGGGGTGTGTGAGAGACCAGCACTACACCTCCCAACAGGTCCCCATGTCTACAGGGAGGGTGGTGGTGGGTGGGGGGTGTGAGAAAGGTGGATGGGGGTGTTAGAGACCAGCACTACAACTTCCAACAGGCCCCCATGTCTCATCCCAGGGCAAAATGGAGTCCGCCCACCATATGCTGACCAGTGCATCTCCTCCTTCAAACTTACAGGTAGATAGACCATCGAATAGCAGGACCTGACCACACATATCCAAGTATTGTCTCCCCACCTCCACGCCACCATATTGCCCTGTTCTGTCAACCACAACAACATGATGACAACAACAACCATGTCCTGATACCATAGTAATTTGTAATGTGACAATCAAAAGCCTGTCATGTCCACAGCATTGATTCTGAAATTCTTGTCCCTCAGGTGATCGCAACTTGACAGGCGAAAGCAGCAACCGCCAGCAACAGTCGCCCCCTTCACAGCCCGGACTCTCTGATGAGGATCCCATTGACACCTCGGGTGCAGAGGACGATGCTGGCCCCAGCACACTCCCAGTGCCATCAGGCTCCCAGGACATTACGGCCTCCACCACCTTGGCCAGTGTCACAAGACCAACACCTGCCATTGTGAGCTGTGCAGCTACCACCACCACCACCACCACCACCACCACTCCTGCCTGAGCCACCCTACCTGACCCATCGTCCGATGATGGTCCATCGACATCTCAGGCTAGCAGGGAGAGTGGATGGGAGAGGACACAGGTGAGGCCACAGCTCACAAACAGGAGTGCAGGTGCTAGGCGAGGTGGGGAATGAGACCCACCCCATCCAGACCCTGGATGCCATCGCCCGAGTCCATGCCTCCTATGAGCGGTCGCAGGCACAGGCAGATCGGGCCCACCAAGACTCGCTACAGAGCTGCCAGCTGTTGCGGTCCATGGACACTCGCATTGGCCAAATTGTTGACCTCATGGGGCAGCAAAATGCTCTTTGGAGGAAGTGGTTATCCCGTGCCACACCACCTCCCCCTCACCCAAGGGGCCAGCGGGACAGGTCACCAACACCACCACCACCAAACCTGAGGCCACTGACAGGGAGGTGGTCCCTGACCAACCTGCCCCCACAGCTGTCTCCGCTCTGGCTCCAAGATGGAGGGTCCGTCCGAGGCTGGATCCAGCTGAGAGCAGTGGCAATGCACCATCTACCCGCTCGAAGAGGGGCCGCCACTGACTTCACTCTTCCTTGAGCCTGCCATTCACCCTGCGAACTATCTTGTCCCACAATGCCAAGCATTGGCACACGTCTGTTGGACTAGGTGTACATCACACAATGTGGTGTCCCCACGGAGTATTCATCTGCCGTGACCTTCAACTCTCACTTCCCCCAACACCTACTTGTAAATATGCACTAACATCAATCCACAACCTGTTAATAAACACCATGTAAACACTCAATGCTGTGTGACCTCCATGTTTTAATCACATGATTGTCTTATAAGTTGTCATTACCAGGTGCAGGGATCAATGTTCTTGAGAATCATGCCTCTGTGGGAGTGACCTAGGGATAATGAGAGAACAACAAGCACTGGTCAGGAAAGTAATTCACACCCATTACAACACACTGTACTGCAACATCCCACAAACCACACTCGTCACCAAATAAGAGGATCACAGGACACACATCAGGGAGCTTTGCATGTACACCATCTCCCACACCCATTTGCGAACAGAACATACCAGAACAGGCAGCATTCACACACCACATCCACACATCACCAGCAAACATACATCACGCATTGACCAGCAGCACAAGAGGTAGTTACTCACATTCATGGAAAGTAGCGATCAATGAGCTGACGCCTCTGGTCCACACCTTCTTCCTCCCCACTATCCTCATCAGTGGACAGGGGCGGTATGGGAGGCGGAGCAACCTGTTGGTCTGCAGGGTCCATGATCAGTTCAATATTATTGCGCAAGGCCAGGTTGTGGAACATGCAGCAGGCAATCACGATTTGGCATACTTTGGCCTGGTGAGTATGGCAGGGCCCCTCCGGTTTTATCCAGGCAGCGAAACCTAGACTTCGGCAGTCCAAAAGTGCGTTCCACCACTCGACGTGTCCTCCCATGGGCCTCGTTATAACGTATTTCACCAGGGGTAGTAGGATTCCGTATGGGGCTCAGCAGCCACGGGCGGTTTGGGTACGCAGAGTTGCCTAGGTGGGGGGATAACACATACATCATTACCAGGATTGGTGGGAACACCATGGCACACATACAACACAATAGTCCTCACAGCACACTCACCTACAATCCACGCACGTTCTGGACGCAGATTAGCCATCTGTTGGGGGACAATGCTGCTCCGCAGGATGTGGGAGTCATGTGTGGACCCGGGAAATCTGGCACACACATGGGAGATGAAGTTGTCAGCCAGGCACACCACTTGCACGTTGATCGAATGGTAGTGCTTCCGATTGCGATATACAGGTTCACGTGCCTGGGGTGGAATTAGACCAATGTGTGTGCCATCAATGGAACCCACTACGTGTGGTATCCGGGCCAGGACATAGAAGTCACCTTTCACTGCAGCCAGCTCTGCCGCACGTGGGAAATGGATGTAATCATCCTTGTAATGCATCATGGCATTCAGAACATCCCGCAGCACCATGCTGAACATGGACCATAACCATAACCAAACACGACATCAGCTACCCTAGAGTTGACACACAGGATCCTCAAGGGGTGTTGGGGGACAGGGATTCACATGTAACACAAGCATCCCCCTCAAAAGGTACTCCCAAGGCCAGGGACACTCCCAAGGACAAGGACACTACAAAGGAAAGGGCAGCTCCCAAGGCCAGGGACACTCCCAAGGACAAGGACACTACAAAGGAAAGAGCACCTCCCAAGGTCAGGGACACTCCCAAGGACACTACAAAGGAAAGGGCACCTCCCAAGGCCAGGGACACTCCCAAGGACACTACAAAGGAAAGGGCACCTTCCAAGTCCAGGGACACTCCCAAGGACACTACAAAGGAAAGGGCAGCTCCCAAGGCAAGGGACATTCCCAAGGACAAGGACACTACAAAGGAAAGGGCACCTCCCAAGGCCAGGGACACTCCCAAGGACAAGGACACTTCAAAGGAAAGGGCACCTTCCAAGGCCAGGGACACTCCCAAGGACAAGGACACTACAAAGGAAAGGGCAGCTCCCAAGGACAAGGTCGCTTCAAAGGACAGGTACACTACAATGGACAGGGACACTACAAAGGACAAGCCTACTCCCAGGGACAGGGCACCGCCCAGGGATCAGGAACATTCCAGAGACAGGACACCTCCTACGGCCAAGGCACATCCCAGGCCCAAGGGTTCTCCCATGAACACGAGCTCCATCAAGGACAGGCATACATCACCCCTGGGGGAGAGTGACATTTCAGAGCAGGCCTCATTTTCGGGTTATTGCACTAGAAGCAATCAATCAATCAATCATAGACATTTATAGAGCGCTCAACTTACCCGGAGGGTCTCAAGGCGCTAGGGGGGGGAGGGTGCTGCTACTGCCCGAACAGCCAGGTCTTGAGCTTCTTCCTGAAGGCGAGGTGGTCTTGGGTCAGGCGCAGGTCGGTCGGGAGGGAGTTCCAGGTCTTGGCGGCCAGGTAGGAGAAGGACCTTCCTCCTGTTGTCGTTCTTCGGATGCGGGGGACGGCGGCGAGGGCGTGACTGGCTGATCGGAGGTGTCGTTTGGGATCGTAGAAGTTGATGCGGGTGTTGAGGTAGCTCGGGCCTTGATCGTGGAGGGCTTTGTGTGCGTGGGTGAGGAGACGGAAGGTGATTCTCTTGTTGACCGGGAGCCAGTGCAGGTCTCTTAGGTGTCCGGAGATGTGGCTGTGTCGTGGGACGTCGAGGATGAGTCTGGCTGAGGCGTTCTGGATCCATTGGAGTCTCTTCTGGAGCTTGGCGGTGGTTCCGGCGTAGAGGGCGTTGCCGTAGTCCAGTCGGCTGGTGACGAGTGCCTGGGTGACAGTCTTCCTGGTCTCGGTGGGGATCCACCGGAAGATCTTCCGTAGCATGCGCAGGATGTTGAAGCACGACGAGGAGACGGCGTTGACTTGCCTGGTCATGGAGAGGGAGGAGTCCAGGATGAAGCCCAGGTTGCGTGCGTGGTCTGTCGGTTTGGGTGTGGTTCCCAGGGCGGGGGGCCACCAGGAGTCGTCCCAGGCGGAGGGCGAGGATCCCAGGATGAGGACTTCCGTCTTGTCCGAGTTCAGCTTCAGGCGGCTGGTCGACATCCACTCGGCTACCTCTTTCATTCCTTCGTGAAGGTTGGCTCTGGCGGCGGCGGGGTCGTTGGTCAGGGAGAGGATCAGCTGGGTGTCGTCGGCGTAGGAGTTGATGTTCAGGTTGTGTTGGCGTGCGATGGCCGCGAGGGGGCTCATGTAGACGTTGAAGAGGGTTGGGCTCAGCGAGGATCCTTGGGGTACGCCGCAGATGACTTCGGTGGCCTTTGATTTGTGCGGTGGTATGCGGACTCTCTGGGTCCTTCCGTCGAGGAAGGAGATGATCCATTCCAGTGCCTTCTCCTGGATTCCGACGTTGTAGAGGCACTGCACTAGGGTGCGGTGGCAGACGGTGTCGAAGGCCGCGGAGAGGTCTAGGAGGATGAGGGCCGCTGTTTCTCCGTTGTCCATCAGGGTTCGGATGTCATCGGTGGCAGCGATGAGAGCGGTCTCGGTGCTGTGATTGGCTCGGAAGCCAGACTGTGAGGGTTCGAGGGATCCGTTCGTCTCGAGGAATGCGGCCAGTTGCTTGTTGACGGTCTTCTCGATGACTTTGGCCGGAAACGGGAGCAGCGAGATGGGGCGGTAATTCTTGAGTTCGGTGGGGTTCGCTGTTGGTTTCTTGAGTAGAGCGCTGAGTTCGGCGTACTTCCAGCTCTCCGGGAAGGTGGCGGTGGTGAAGGAGGTGTTGGCGTGCGATGGCCGCGAGGGGGCTCCACAGGGAGCAAGGCAGGGCACGGAGGGCACAGACACCATCCCCTAGGACAAGAAAATCTATAACCAAACACGACATCAGCTACCCTAGAGTTGACACACAGGATCCTCAAGGGGTGTTGGGGGACAGGGATTCACATGTAACACAAGCATCCCCCTCAAAAGGTACTCCCAAGGCCAGGGACACTCCCAAGGACAAGGACACTACAAAGGAAAGGGCAGCTCCCAAGGCCAGGGACACTCCCAAGGACAAGGACACTACAAAGGAAAGGGCACCTCCCAAGGTCAGGGACACTCCCAAGGACACTACAAAGGAAAGGGCACCTCCCAAGGTCAGGGACACTCCCAAGGACACTACAAAGGAAAGGGAACCTTCCAAGTCCAGGGACATTCCCAAGGACAAGGACACTACAAAGGAAAGGGCACCTCCCAAGGCCACGGACACTCCCAAGGACAAGGACACTTCAAAGGAAAGGGCACCTTCCAAGGCCAGGGACACTCCCAAGGACAAGGACACTACAAAGGAAAGGGCAGCTCCCAAGGCCAGGGACACTCCCAAAGACAAGGACACTACAAAGGAAAGGGCAGCTCCCAAGGCCAGGGACACTCCCAAGGACAAGGTGGCGTCAAAGGACAGGTACACTACAATGGACAGGGACACTACAAAGGACAACCCTACTCCCAGGGACAGGGCACTGCCCAGGGATCAGGGACAATCAAAAGACAGGACACCTCCTATGGCCAAGGCACATCCCAGGCCCAAGGGTTCTCCCATGGACACGAGCTCCATCAAGGACAGGCATACATCACCCCTGGCTGCCCTGAGTCTGATGTTGTTGAAGGAACGTTAAACACATGTGTCAGCGGTGGAGTCACCCCATACCTCTACTCCCATCCACACCCCGCCGAGGCAGAGGAAGGAGTACACTGTTGTTGCATCCCCCATTACACATGATGCAGAGGGCAGAAGGCAGGGCCACAGCAAATGTCAAGCAGGGTCCAGCACGTCCCCAGAGAGCAGACCCCCACCAGCACATGAACCACCTTTGATGGGTGATGTTTCTGATGAGGCCAATCCACTTACCAGTCCAGTCATGTCCTGTGTGCCCCTACATATCCCAAAGAAACTGAGACACACACCAGTGACACCTGACCACCCCAATGTCGCTCCAGTACAGCTGTCCCCAGCTCCCAGAGCAACCCTGCCTCCTTGCCCATACAGCCCTGTGGCTCATCATTTCAGTGGTCCTAGTGGGTCAGCTGCAGTTCACTCTCATGTGTCAGATAGTGGCACTGTGTCTGTTGTTCGCTGTCATGCCTCCTGTAGTAGCACTGTGTCAGTTGTGCCCTCTCCTGTTTCAGGTGCTGGCACTGTGTGTGTCAGCCACACTCATGTCTCAGATGCTGGCATGGTATTTGTTGGTCACTATACAGGGACATGTCCTGAACGTGTGTCTGGGTCTATGGCTCATGTGTCAGTCACTAGAGGTGTGGCTGTGTCTCACACTTGTGTTTCTGGTGCTGGCAGTGTGTCTGGGTGTATGGCTCATGTGTCAGTCACTAGAGCTGTGGCTGTGTCTCACACTCCTGTTTCTGGTGCTGGCAGTGTGTCTGGGTCTATGGCTCATGTGTCAGTCACTACATCAGTGGCTGTGTCTCACACTCCTGTTTCTGGTGCTGGCAGTGTATCTGGGTCTATGGCTCATGTGTCAGTCACTAGAGCTGTGGCTGTGTCTCACACTCCTGTTTCTGGTGCTGGCAGTGTGTCTGGGTCTATTGCTCATGTGTCAGTCACTAGAGCTGTGGCTGTGTCTCACACTCGTGTTTCTGGTGCTGGCAGTGTGTCTGGGTCGATGGCTCATGTGTCAGTCACTAGAGCTGTGGCTGTGTCTCACACTCCTGTTTCTGGCACTGGCAGTGTGTCCGAGGCGACTGGGTCAAGCAGTCCACCAGATTCTGTGCTGTGAGGTGTAGCTACAATCACTCAAATGTCATTTGACTTGGTGTCTAGATTGTCCATTGTAACCACCCTTGCATTATTAATGTCCTTGGTACGGTGCGCTTGACCCACGTACTTGTGTTGCCTCTGATGTACGTGCTCTGTGCCATGGAGTGTTGATGCACTTAGCAACTCTCAGGTGCTGCCTCAGATGTACCTGTGCCTTGCCATGGACTGTTGATGTACTTAGCCCCTCTCATGTGCTGCCTCAGATGTACCTGTGCCTTGCCATGGACTGTTGATGCACTTAGCCCCTCTCATGTGCTGCCTCAGATGTACCTGTGCCTTGCCATGGACTGTTGATGCTCGTTCCCCCTCTCATGTGCTGCCTCTGATGTACCTGTGCCTTGCCATGGACTGTTGTTGCTCGTTCCCCTCTCATGTGCTGCCTCAGATGTACCTGCTCTATTATGAACGCTGCCCTGTTGCTGTTCTGATACTGCATTGTGCCCTCTCATGTGCTGCCTCAGATGTACCTGTGCCTTGCCATGGACTGTTGATGCACTTAGCCCCTCTCATGTGCTGCCTCAGATGTACATGTGCCTTGCCATGGACTGTTGATGCACTTAGCCCCTCTCATGTGTTGCCTCAGATGTACCTGTGCCTTGCCATGGACTGTTTATGCACTTAGCCCCTCTCATGTGCTGCCTCTGATGTACCTGTACCTTGCCATGGGCTGTTGATGCACTTAGCCCCTCTCATGTGCTGCCTCAGATGTACCTGTGCCTTGCCATGGACTGTTGATGCACTTAGACCCTCTCATGTGCTGCCTCAGATGTACCTGTGCCTTGCCATGGACTGTTGATGCACTTAGCCCCTCAAATGTGCTGCCTCTGATGTACCTGTGCCTTGCCATGGACTGTTTATGCTCGTTCCCCCTCTCATGTGCTGCCTCAGATGTATCTGCTTTGTTATGAACGCTGCCCTCTTGCTATTCTGACACTGCATTGTGCCCTCTCATGTGCTGCCTCAGATATACCTGTGCCTTGCCATGGACTGTTGATGCACTTAGCCCCTCTCATGTGCGGCCTCAGATGTACCTGTGCCTTGCCATGGACTGTTGATGCACTTAGCCCCTCTCATGTGCTGCCTCTGATGTACCTGTGCCTTGCCATGGACTGTTGATGCACTTAGCCCCTCTCATGTGCTGCCTCAGATGTACCTGTGCCTTGCCATGGACTGTTGATGCTCGTTCCCCCTCTCATGTGCTGCCTCTGATGTACCTGTGCCTTGCCATGGACCGTTGATGCTCGTTACCCCTCTCATGTGCTGCCTCTGATGTACCTGCTCTGTTATGAACCCTACCCTGTTGCTGTTCTGATACTGCATTGTGCCCTCTCATGTGCTGCCTCTGTTGTACCTGCTCTGTTATGGACACTGCCCTGTTGCTGTTCTGATACTGCATTGTGCCCTCTCATGTGCTGCCTCTGATGTACCTGCTCTGTTATGAACACTGCCCTGTTGCTGTCATGATACTGCATTGTGCCCTCTCATGTGCTGCCTCTGATGTACCTGCTCTTTGCCTTGCCATGGACTGTTGATGCACTTAGCCCCTCTCATGTGCTGCCTCTGATGTACCTGTGCCTTGCCATGGACTGTTGATGCTCGTTCCCCCTCTCATGTGCTGCCTCTGATGTACCTGCTCTGTTATGAACATTGCCCTGTTGCTGTTCTGATACTGCATTGTGCCCTCTCATGTGCTGCCTCAGATGTACCTGCTCTGTGCCTTGCCATGGACTGTTGATGCACTTAGCCCCTCTCATGTGCTGCCTCAGATGTACCTGCTCTGTGCCTTGCCATGGACTGTTGATGCACTTAGCCCCTCTCATGTGCTGCCTCAGATGTACCTGTGCCTTGCTATGGACTGTTGATGCACTTAGCCCCTCTCATGTGCTGCCTCAGATGTAGCTGTGCCTTGCCATGGACTGTTGATGCTCGTTCCTCCTCTCATGTGCTGCCTCTGATGTACCTGTGCCTTGACATGGACCGTTGATGCTCGTTCCCCCTCTCATGTGCTGCCTCAGATGTACCTGCTCCGTTATGAACGCTGCCCTGTTGCTGTTCTGATACTGCATTGTGCCCTCTCATGGGCTGCCTCAGATGTACCTGTGCCTTGCCATGGACTGTTGATGCCCTTAGCCCCTCTCATGTGCTGCCTCAGATGTACCTGTGCCTTGCCATGGCCTGTTGATGCACTTAGCCCCTCTCATGTGCTGCCTCTGATGTACCTGTGCCTTGCCATGGACTGTTGATGCACTTAGCCCCTCTCATGTGCTGCCTCTGATGTACCTGTGCCTTGTCGTGGACTGTAGATGCACTTAGCCCCTCTCATGTGCTGCCTCTGATGTACCTGTGCCTTGCCATGGACTGTTGATGCTCGTTCCCCCTCTCATGTGCTGCCTCAGATGTACCTGCTCTGTTATGAATGCTGCCCTCTTGCTGTTCTGACACTGCATTGTGCCCTCTCATGTGCTGCCTCAGATGTACCTGTGCCTTGCCATTGGACTGTTGATGCACTTAGCCTCTCTCATGTGCTGCCTCTGATGTACCTGTGCCTTGCCATGGACTGTTGATGCACTTAGCCCTTCTCATGTGCTGCCTCAGATGTACCTGTGCCTTGCCATGGACTGTTGATGCTCGTTCCCCCTCTTATGTGCTGCCTCTGATGTACCTGTGCCTTGCCATGGACTGTTGATGCTCGTTACCCCTCTCATGTGCTGCCTCTGATGTACCTGCTCTGTTATGAACCCTGCCCTGTTGCTGTTCTGATACTGCATTGTGCCCTCTCATGTGCTGCCTCTGTTGTACCTGCTCTGTTATGGACACTGCCCTGTTGCTGTTCTGATACTGCATTGTGCCCTCTCATGTGCTGCCTCTGATGTACCTGCTCTGTTATGAACACTGCCCTGTTGCTGTCATGATACTGCATTGTGCCCTCTCATGTGCTGCCTCTGATGTACCTGCTCTTTGCCTTGCCATGGACTGTTGATGCACTTAGCCCCTCTCATGTGCTGCCTCTGATGTACCTGTGCCTTGCCATGGACTGTTGATGCTCGTTCCCCCTCTCATGTGCTGCCTCTGATGTACCTGCTCTGTTATGAACATTGCCCTGTTGCTGTTCTGATACTGCATTGTGCCCTCTCATGTGCTGCCTCAGATGTACCTGCTCTGTGCCTTGCCATGGACTGTTGATGCACTTAGCCCCTCTCATGTGCTGCCTCAGATGTACCTGCTCTGTGCCTTGCCATGGACTGTTGATGCACTTAGCCCCTCTCATGTGCTGCCTCAGATGTACCTGTGCCTTGCTATGGACTGTTGATGCACTTAGCCCCTCTCATGTGCTGCCTCAGATGTAGCTGTGCCTTGCCATGGACTGTTGATGCTCGTTCCCCCTCTCATGTGCTGCCTCTGATGTACCTGTGCCTTGACATGGACTGTTGATGCTCGTTCCCCCTCTCATGTGCTGCCTCAGATGTACCTGCTCCGTTATGAACGCTGCCCTGTTGCTGTTCTGATACTGCATTGTGCCCTCTCATGGGCTGCCTCAGATGTACCTGTGTCTTGCCATGGACTGTTGATGCACTTAGCCCCTCTCATGTGCTGCCTCAGATGTACCTGTGCCTTGCCATGGCATGTTGATGCACTTAGCCCCTCTCATGTGCTGCCTCTGTTGTACCTGTGCCTTGCCATGGACTGTTGATGCACTTAGCCCCTCTCATGTGCTGCCTCTGATGTACCTGTGCCTTGTCGTGGACTGTAGATGCACTTAGCCCCTCTCATGTGCTGCCTCTGATGTACCTGTGCCTTGCCATGGACTGTTGATGCTCGTTCCCCCTCTCATGTGCTGCCTCAGATGTACCTGCTCTGTTATGAACGCTGCCCTCTTGCTGTTCTGACACTGCATTGTGCCCTCTCATGTGCTGCCTCAGATGTACCTGTGCCTTGCCATTGGACTGTTGATGCACTTAGCCTCTCTCATGTGCTGCCTCTGATGTACCTGTGCCTTGCCATGGACTGTTGATGCACTTAGCCCTTCTCATGTGCTGCCTCAGATGTACCTGTGCCTTGCCATGGACTGTTGATGCTCGTTCCCCCTCTTATGTGCTGCCTCTGATGTACCTGTGCCTTGCCATGGACTGTTGATGCTCGTTACCCCTCTCATGTGCTGCCTCTGATGTACCTGCTCTGTTATGAACCCTGCCCTGTTGCTGTTCTGATACTGCATTGTGCCCTCTCATGTGCTGTATCTGTTGTACCTGCTCTGTTATGGACACTGCCCTGTTGCTGTTCTGATACTGCATTGTGCCCTCTCATGTGCTGCCTCTGATGTACCAGCTCTGTTATGAACACTGCCCTGTTGCTGTCATGATACTGCATTGTGCCCTCTCATGTGCTGCCTCTGATGTACCTGCTCTTTGCCTTGCCATGGACTGTTGATGCACTTGGCCCCTCTCTTGTGCTGCCTCAGATGTACCTGTGCCTTGCCATGGACTGTTGATGCACTTAGCCCCTCTCATGTGCTGCCTCTGATGTACCTGTGCCTTGCCATGGACTGTTGATGCTCGTTCCCCCTCTCAAGTGCTGCCTCTGATGTACCTGCTCTGCAATGAACGTTGCCCTGTTGCTGTTCTGATACTGAATTGTGCCCTCTCATGTGCTGCCTCAAATGTACCTGCTCTGTGCCTTGCCATGGACTGTTGATGCACTTAGCCCCTCTCAAGTGCTGCCTCAGATGTACCTGCTCTGTGCCTTGCCATGGACTGTTGATGCACTTAGCCCCTCTCATGTGCTGCCTCAGATGTAGCTGTACCTTGCCATGGACTGTTGATGCTCGTTCCCCCTCTCATGTGCTGCCTCTGATGTACCTGAGCCTTGCCATGGACTGTTGATGCTCGTTCCCCCTCTCATGTGCTGCCTCAGATGTACCTGCTCCGTTATGAACGCTGCCCTGTTGCTGTTCTGATACTGCATTGTGCCCTCTCATGTGCTGCCTCTGATGTACCTGTGCCTTGCCATGGACTGTTGATGCACTTAGCCCCTCTCGAGTGCTGCCTCATATGTACCTGTGCCTTGCCATGGACTGTTGATGCACTTAGCCCCTCTCATGTGCTGCCTCTGATGTATCTGTGCCTTGCCATGGACTGTTGATGCACTTAGCCCCTCTCATGTGCTGCCTCATATGTACCTGTGCCTTGCTATGGACTGTTGATGCACTTAGCCCCTCTCATGTGCTGCCTCTGATGTACCTGTGCCTTGCCATGGACTATTGATGCTCGGTCCCCCTCTCATGTGCTGCCTCAGATGTACCTTCTCTGTTATGAACGCTGCCCTGTTGCTGTTCTGACACTGCATTGTGCCCTCTCATGTGCTGCCTCAGATATACCTGTGCCTTGCCATGGACTGTTGATGCACTTAGCCCCTCTTATGTGCTGCCTCCGATGGACCTGTGACTGTCGATGCTCGTTCCCCCTCTCATGTGCTGCCTCTGATGTACCTGCTCTGTTATGAACCCTGCCCTGTTGCTGTTCTGATACTGCATTGTGCCCTCTCATGTGCTGCCTCTGATGTACCTCCTCTGTTATGGACACTGCCCTGTTGCTGTTCTGATACTGCATTGTGCCCTCTCATGTGCTGCCTCTGATGTACCTGCTCTGTTATGAACACTGCCCTGTTGCTGTCATGATACTGCATTGTGCCCTCTCATGTGCTGCCTCTGATGTACCTGCTCTGTGCCTTGCCATGGACTGTTGATGCACTTTGCCCCTCTCTTTTGCTGCCTCAGATGTACCTGTGCCTTGCCATGGACTGTTGATGCACTTAGCCCCTCTCATGTGCTGCCTCTGATGTACCTTTGCCTTGCCATGGACTGTTGATGCACTTAGCCCCTCTCATGTGCTGCCTCAGATGTACCTGTGCCTTGCCATGTACTGTTGATGTTTGTTCCCCCTCTCATGTGCTGCCTCTGATGTACCTGTGCCTTGCCATGGACTGTTGATGCTCGTTCCCCCTCTCATGTGCTGCCTCTGATGTACCTGCTCTGTTATGAACCCTGCCCTGTTGCTGTTCTGATACTGCATTGTGCCCTCTCATGTGCTGCATCTGTTGTACCTGCTCTGTTATGGACACTGCCCTGTTGCTGTTCTGATACTGCATTGTGCCCTCTCATGTGCTGCCTCTGATGTACCTGCTCTGTTATGAACACTGCCCTGTTGCTGTCATGATACTGCATTGTGCCCTCTCATGTGCTGCCTCTGATGTACCTGCTCTTTGCCTTGCCATGGACTGTTGATGCACTTGGCCCCTCTCTTGTGCTGCCTCAGATGTACCTGTGCCTTGCCATGGACTGTTGATGCACTTAGCCCCTCTCATGTGCTGCCTCTGATGTACCTGTGCCTTGCCATGGACTGTTGATGCTCGTTCCCCCTCTCAAGTGCTGCCTCTGATGTACCTGCTCTGCAATGAACGTTGCCCTGTTGCTGTTCTGATACTGAATTGTGCCCTCTCATGTGCTGCCTCAAATGTACCTGCTCTGTGCCTTGCCATGGACTGTTGATGCACTTAGCCCCTCTCAAGTGCTGCCTCAGATGTACCTGCTCTGTGCCTTGCCATGGACTGTTGATGCACTTAGCCCCTCTCATGTGCTGCCTTTGATGTAGCTGTACCTTGCCATGGACTGTTGATGCCCGTTCCCCCTCTCATGTGCTGCCTCTGATGTACCTGAGCCTTGCCATGGACTGTTGATGCTCGTTCCCCCTCTCATGTGCTGCCTCAGATGTACCTGCTCCGTTATGAACGCTGCCCTGTTGCTGTTCTGATACTGCATTGTGCCCTCTCATGTGCTGCCTCTGATGTACCTGTGCCTTGCCATGGACTGTTGATGCACTTAGCCCCTCTCGAGTGCTGCCTCATATGTACCTGTGCCTTGCCATGGACTGTTGATGCACTTAGCCCCTCTCATGTGCTGCCTCTGATGTATCTGTGCCTTGCCATGGACTGTTGATGCACTTAGCCCCTCTCATGTGCTGCCTCATATGTACCTGTGCCTTGCTATGGACTGTTGATGCACTTAGCCCCTCTCATGTGCTGCCTCTGATGTACCTGTGCCTTGCCATGGACTGTTGATGCTCGGTCCCCCTCTCATGTGCTGCCTCAGATGTACCTTCTCTGTTATGAACGCTGCCCTGTTGCTGTTCTGACACTGCATTGTGCCCTCTCATGTGCTGCCTCAGATATACCTGTGCCTTGCCATGGACTGTTGATGCACTTAGCCCCTCTTATGTGCTGCCTCCGATGGACCTGTGACTGTCGATGCTCGTTCCCCCTCTCATGTGCTGCCTCTGATGTACCTGCTCTGTTATGAACCCTGCCCTGTTGCTGTTCTGATACTGCATTGTGCCCTCTCATGTGCTGCCTCTGATGTACCTCCTCTGTTATGGACACTGCCCTGTTGCTGTTCTGATACTGCATTGTGCCCTCTCATGTGCTGCCTCTGATGTACCTGCTCTGTTATGAACACTGCCCTGTTGCTGTCATGATACTGCATTGTGCCCTCTCATGTGCTGCCTCTGATGTACCTGCTCTGTGCCTTGCCATGGACTGTTGATGCACTTTGCCCCTCTCTTTTGCTGCCTCAGATGTACCTGTGCTTGCCATGGACTGTTGATGCACTTAGCCCCTCTCATGTGCTGCCTCTGATGTACCTTTGCCTTGCCATGGTCTGTTGATGCACTTAGCCCCTCTCATGTGCTGCCTCAGATGTACCTGTGCATTGCCATGTACTGTTGATGTTCGTTCCCCCTCTCATGTGCTGCCTCTGATGTACCTGTGCCTTGCCATGGACTGTTGATGCTCGTTCCCCCTCTCATGTGCTGCCTCTGATGTACCTGCTCTGTTATGAATGCTGCCCTGTTGCTGTTCTGATTCTGCATTGTGCCCTCTCATGTGCTGCCTCAGATGTACCTGCTCTGTGCCTTGCATTGGACTGTTGATGCACTTAGCCCCTCTCATGTGCTGCCTCAGATGTACCTGCTCTGTGCCTTGCCATGGACTGTTGATGCACTTAGCCCCTCTCATGTGCTGCCTCAGATGTACCTGTGCCTTGCCATGGACTGTTGATGCACTTAGCCCTTCTCATGTGCTGCCTCAGATGTACCTGTGCCTTGCCATGGACTGTTGATGCTCGTTCCACCTCTCATGTGCTGCCTCAGATGTACCTGTGCCTTGCCATGGACTGTTGATGCTCGTTCCCCTCTCATGTGCTGCCTCAGATGTACCTGCTCTGTTATGAACGCTGCCCTGTTGCTGTTCTGATATTGCATTGTGCCCTCTCATGTGCTTCCTCAGATGTACCTGTGCCTTGCCATGGACTGTTGATGCACTTAGCCCCTCTCATGTGCTGCCTCAGATGCACCTGTGCCTTGCCATGGACTGTTGATGCACTTAGCCCCTCTCATGTGCTGCCTTAGATGTACCTGTGCCTTGCCATGGACTGTTTATGCACTTTGCCCCTCTCATGTGCTGCCTCTGATGTACCTGTGCCTTGCCATGGACTGTTGATGCACTTAGCCCCTCTCATGTGCTGCCTCAGATGTACCTGTGCCTTGCCGTGGACTGTAGATGCACTTAGCCCCTCTCATGTGCTGCCTCTGATGTACCTGTGCCTTGCCATGGACTGTTGATGCTCGTTCCCCCTCTCATGTGCTGCCTCTGATGTACCTGCTCTGTTATGAACGTTGCCCTGTTGCTGTTCTGACACTGCATTGTGCCCTCTCATGTGCTGCCTCAGATGTACCTGCTCTGTGCCTTGCCATGGACTGTTGATGCACTTAGCCCCTCTCATGTGCTGCCTCAGATGTACCTGCTCTGTGCCTTGCCATGGACTGCTGATGCACTTAGCCCCTTTCATGTGCTGCCTCAGATGTACCTGTGCCTTGCCATGGACTGTTGATGCTCGTTCCCCTTCTCATGTGCTGCCTCTGATGTACCTGTGCCTTGCCATGGACTGTTGATGCTCGTTCCCCCTCTCATGTGCTGCCTCTGATGTACCTGCTCTGTTATGAACGCTGCCCTGTTGCTGTTCTGATTCTGCATTGTACCCTCTCATATGCTGCCTCAGATGTACATGCTCTGTGCCTTGCCATGGACTGTTGATGCACTTAGCTCCTCTCATGTGCTGCCTCAGATGTACCTGCTCTGTGCCTTGCCATGGACTGCTGATGCACTTAGCCCCTCTCATGTGCTGCCTCAGATGTACCTGTGCCTTGCCATGGACTGTTGATGCACTTAGCCCCTCTCATGTGCTGCCGCAGATGTACCTGTGCCTTGCCATGGACTGTTGATGCTCATTCCCCCTCTCATGTGCTGCCTCTGATGTACCTGCTTTGTTATGAATGCTGCCATGTTGCTGTTCTGATACTGCATTGTGCCTTCTCATGTGCTGCCTCAGATGTACCTGTGCCTTGCCATGGACTGTTGATGCTCGTTCCCCCTCTCATGTGCTGCCTCAGATGTACCTGTGCCTTGCCATGGACTGTTGATGCTCGTTCCCCTCTCATGTGCTGCCTCAGATGTACCTGCTCTGTTATGAACGCTGCCCTGTTGCTGTTCTGATACTGCATTGTGCCCTCTCATGTGCTGCCTCAGATGTACCTGTGCCTTGCCATGGACTGTTGATGCACTTAGCCCCTCTCATGTGCTGCCTCAGATGCACCTGTGCCTTGCCATGGACTGTTGATGCACTTAGCCCCTCTCATGTGCTGCCTTAGATGTACCTGTGCCTTGCCATGGACTGTTTATGCACTTAGCCCCTCTCATGTGCTGCCTCTGATGTACCTGTGCCTTGCCATGGACTGTTGATGCACTTAGCCCCTCTCATGTGCTGCCTCAGATGTACCTGTGCCTTGCCGTGGACTGTAGATGCACTTAGCCCCTCTCATGTGCTGCCTCTGATGTACCTGTGCCTTGCCATGGACTGTTGATGCTCGTTCCCCCTCTCATGTGCTGCCTCTGATGTACCTGCTCTGTTATGAACGTTGCCCTGTTGCTGTTCTGACACTGCATTGTGCCCTCTCATGTGCTGCCTCAGATGTACCTGCTCTGTGCCTTGCCATGGACTGTTGATGCACTTAGCCCCTCTCATGTGCTGCCTCAGATGTACCTGCTCTGTGCCTTGCCATGGACTGCTGATGCACTTAGCCCCTCTCATGTGCTGCCTCAGATGTACCTGTGCCTTGCCATGGACTGTTGATGCTCGTTCCCCTTCTCATGTGCTGCCTCTGATGTACCTGTGCCTTGCCATGGACTGTTGATGCTCGTTCCCCCTCTCATGTGCTGCCTCTGATGTACCTGCTCTGTTATGAACGCTGCCCTGTTGCTGTTCTGATTCTGCATTGTATCCTCTCATATGCTGCCTCAGATGTACATGCTCTGTGCCTTGCCATGGACTGTTGATGCACTTAGCTCCTCTCATGTGCTGCCTCAGATGTACCTGCTCTGTGCCTTGCCATGGACTGCTGATGCACTTAGCCCCTCTCATGTGCTGCCTCAGATGTACCTGTGCCTTGCCATGGACTGTTGATGCACTTAGCCCCTCTCATGTGCTGCCGCAGATGTACCTGTGCCTTGCCATGGACTGTTGATGCTCGTTCCCCCTCTCATGTGCTGCCTCTGATGTACCTGCTCTGTTATGAATGCTGCCATGTTGCTGTTCTGATACTGCATTGTGCCCTCTCATGTGCTGCCTCAGATGTACCTGTGGCTTGCCATGGACTGTTGATGCACTTAGCCCCTCTCATGTGCTGCCTCAGATGTACCTGTGCCTTGCCATGGACTGTTGATGTACTTAGCCCCTCTCATGTGCTGCCTCTGATGTACCTGTGCCTTGCCATGGACTGTTGATGCACTTAGCCCCTCTCATGTGCTGACTCAGATGTACCTGCTCTGTGCCTTGCCTTGGACTGTTGATGCACTTAGCCCCTCTCATGTGCTGCCTCAGATGTACCTGTGCCTTGCCATGGACTGTTGATGCTCATTACCCCTCTCATATGCTGCCTCTGATGTACCTGCTCTGTTATGAACCCTGCCCTGTTGCTGTTCTGATACTGCATTGTGCCCTCTCATGTGCTGCCTCTGTTGTACCTGCTCTGTTATGGACACTGCCCTGTTGCTGTTCTGATACTGCATTGTGCCCGCTCATGTGCTGCCTCTGATGTACCTGCTCTGTTATGAACACTGCCCTGTTGCTGTCATGATGCTGCATCGTGCCCTCTCATGTGCTGCCTCTGATGTTCTTGCTCTGTGCCTTGCCATTGACTGTTGATGCACTTGACCCCTCTCTTGTGCTGCCTCAGATGTACCTGTGCCTTGCCATGGACTGTTGATGCACTTAGCCCCTCTCATGTGCTGCCTCTGATGTACCTGTGCCTTGCCATGGACTGTTGATGCTTGTTCCCCCTACCATGTGCTGCCTCTGATGTACCTGCTCTGTTATGAACGTGGCCCTGTTGCTGTTCTGATACTGCATTGTGCCCTCTCATGTGCTGCCTCAGATGTACCTGCTCTGTGCCTTGCGATGGACTGTTGATGCACTTAGCCCCTCTCATGTGCTGCCTCAGATGTACCTGCTCTGTGCCTTGCCTTGGACTGTTGATGCACTTAGCCCCTCTCATGTGCTGCCTCAGATGTACCTGTGCCTTGCCATGGACAGTTGATGCTCGTCCCCCCTCTCATGTGCTGCCTCTGATATACCTGCTCTGTTATGAACGCTGCCCTGTTGCTGTTCTGATTCTGCATTGTGCCCTCTCATGTGCTGCCTCAGATGTACCTGCTCTGTGCCTTGCCATGGACTGTTGATGCTCTTAGCCCCTCTCATGTGCTGCCTTAGATGTACCTGCTCTGTGCTTTGCCATGGACTGTTGATGCACTTAGCCCCTCTCATGTGCTGCCTCAGATGTACCTGTGCCTTGCCATGGACTGTTGATGCACTTAGCCCCTCTCATGCGCTGCCTCACATGTACCTGTGCCTTGCCATGGACTGTTGATGCTCGTTCCCCCTCTCATGTGCTGCCTCTGATGTACCTGTGCCTTGCCATGGACTGTTGTTGCTCGTTCCCCTCTCATGTGCTGCCTCAGATGTACCTGCTCTGTTATGAACGCTGCCCTGTTGCTGTTCTGATACTGCATTGTGCCCTCTCATGTACTGCCTCAGATATACCTGTGCCTTGCCATGGACTGTTGATGCACTTAGCCCCTCTCATGTGCTGCCTCAGATGTACCTGTGCCTTGCAATGGACTGTTTATGCACTTAGCTTTTCTCATGTGCTGCCTCTGATGTACCTGTGCCTTGCCATGGACTGTTGATGCACTTAGCCCCTCTCATGTGCTGCCTCAGATGTACCTGTGCCTTGCCGGGGACTGTAGATGCACTTAGCCCCTCTCATGTGCTGCCTCTGATGTACCTGTGCCTTGCCATGGACTGTTGATGCTCGTTCCCCCTCTCATGTGCTGCCTCAGATGTACCTGCTCTGTTATGAACGCTGCCCTCTTGCTGTTCTGACACTGCATTGTGCCCTCTCATGTGCTGCCTCAGATATACCTGTGCCTTGCCATGGACTGTTGATGCCCTTAGCCCCTCTCATGTGCTGCCTCAGATGTACCTGTGCCTTGCCATGGACTGTTGATGCACTTAGCCCCTCTCATGTGCTGCCTCAGATGTACCTGTGCCTTGCCATGGACTGCTGATGCTCGTTCCCCCTCTCTTGTGCTGCCTCTGATGTACCTGTGCCTTGCCATGGACTTTTGATGCTCGTTCCCCCTCTCATGTGCTGCCTCAGATGTACCTGCTCTGTTATGAATGCTGCCCTGTTGCTGTTCTGATACTGCATTGTGCCCTCTCATGTGCTGCCTCAGATGTACCTGTGCCTTGCCATGTACTGTTGATGCACTTAGCCCCTCTCATGTGCTGCCTCAGACGTACCTGTGCCTTGCCATGGACGGTTGATGCACTTAGCCCCTCTCATGTGCTGCCTCAAATGTACCTGTGCCTTGCCATGGATTGTTGATGCACTTAGCCCCTCTCATATGCTGCCTCTGATGTACCTGTGCCTTGCCGTGGACTGCTGATGCTCGTTCCCCCTCTCATGTGCTTCCTCAGATGTACTTTCTCTGTTATGAACGCTGCCCTGTTGCTGTTCTGACACTGCATTGTGCCCTCTCATGTGCTGCCTCAGATATACCTCTGCCTTACCATGGACTGTTGATGCACTTAGCCCCTCTCATGTGCTGCCTCCGATGTACCTGTGCCTTGCCATGGACTGTTGATGCACTTAGCCCCCCTCATGTGCTTCCTCAGATGTACCTGTGCCTTGCCATGGACTGTTGATACTCGTTCCCCCTCTCATGTGCTGCCTCTGATGTACCTGTGCCTTGCCATGGACTGTTGATGCTCGTTCCCCCTCTCATGTGCTGCCTCTGATGTACCTGCTCTGTTATGCACCCTGCCCTGTTGCTGTTCTGATACTGCATTGTGCCCTCTCATGTGCTGCCTCTGATGTACCTGCTCTGTTATGGACACTGCCCTGTTGCTGTTCTGATACTGCATTGTGCCCTCTCATGTGCTGCCTCTGATATACCTGCTCTGTTATGAACACTGCCCTGTTGCTGTCATGATACTGCATTGTGCCCTCTCATGTGCTGCCTCTGATGTACCTGCTCTGTGCCTTGCCATGGACTGTTGATGCACTTTGCCCCTCTCTTGTGCTGCCTCAGATGTACCTGTGCCTTGCCATGGACTGTTGATGCATTAGCCCCTCTCATATGCTGCCTCTGATGTACCTGCTCTGTTATGAACGCTGCCCCGTTGCTGTTCTGATACTGCATTGTGCCCTCTCATGTGCTGTCTCAGATGTACCTGCTCTGTGCCTTGCCTTAGACTGTTGATGCACTTAGCCCCTCACATGTGCTGCCTCAGATGTACCTGTTGTGTTCTACCTAGTGTCCATGCTCTTGGCTACTCTAGGATTATACCCCTATTATGTGCAATAAAGCAAGTAAATCATGTGTAGTGGTTTGTCGTTGTCATTCCTAGTTGTCTCCTTGCATTGTTGATATATTGGTGATCTCGTAAATGCTGTTTCCCCAACATGCTCCTCCCCCTCCCCACGTCACGGCCCCGGAGGGTACTCCCCTTCCAACAGCAATTGGTGTGTTGGCGTACCTGCGTCATCATCGGCGACGGTCCATGACTTGCTGGTGGTGGAGCACGAAGAGTATCGGAAATGCGTGTAGTGCTGGGTCCGTGACGGCGATCTGCTTGTGGTGGGTATCTTTGCAATCTGTTGTCTCTCCGCTGTGGTGAATCCGCCGTGTTCAGGCAGGTTGTTTTTTCCGCAGCGATTTGATGTGTGTTTTCTGCCATTGAGATTTAGAGGACGGTCGGAGACATCATTCCGTACGGCGGTGTCTCTGGATTGGTTCCGTCCGCCGCGGGGTCGGGTGTAGGTCCACGGCGGTGCGTGCTCTTCCGTGGCGTACAGACATTTGACTGCGTTTCCCATCCTAATATGGCGGACGGACTGACCGCGGCTGGCGGACTGTAAAAAGGCATTTTCCGCCTACTCCAGGCCGGCGGTCGTCCTTCCGTCCGCCATCGTAATCGACCCCCTTGTTGGTAGCCCCCTGGCCTTACAAAGAACCCTGAGCTCAGCCACTTGAGTTAAACAGTTTAGTCAAATCTAGCTACCAGCCAGACTTAGAACAACTTTAGAAAAAACAAACTATTGATTAAAAAATCAGATATGTCCAAATCTTAAATATCCAAATGCAATTAAGAGGAATTTTAAAGATCTCACTCACATTACTGTAAGGTGTAATTTAAACACGTCCTCATCCACACCGCCTGACACCAAATGTTTGAAGGTTGATTGTTGGGAGTGGGAGGTAGGCATCTAACACCAGCAACAAAGCCACCAACTTGATACTGATTTCTTAATAGGGGCTCTCTAAGTTAGTCTTGTTCTAAACTTCTGACACCAAGCGATAAGGCTTAACTTAGAAGGCCGGCATGTAATGTATTTAAAAACACCAATGCATTAAATAGGTAAGACACAACAAACAATAAAAATCCCACACCAATTTAAAAACATAGGAAACTATTTTTTTTAAATTACCCGAAAACCCTGGCAATCCAATGCAGGAAACCGAAGATAATGATTTTTTAAAAATAAAAACTTTCTAGTGCTTACAAACCAATGGCGCCACTTCTGGACATCGTGTTGCGCTTGACTGGGACAAAGTCTCCGTTTGAGGCCGACCGCAATGGAGCCCTGCTCTGATACCCCAAACTGGAGGCCTCAATCAAAATGTTACCTTCGAACTTAGAAACGTTTCTGGAGCTTTTTCTGCAGACGGTCTTGCTAGTCTCCACCAGTGCAGATTTGGTGAGAGTTCATCAGCTTGCATTTCCGGGAGCTCCAGGTTATATTCTGGAAATCAGACCTCCAGTGATCTTCAGCCGGATGAACCTGGAAATCCGTCTGGGGTCGCAGTTCGGTCACCACATGGATATTTTTCCCCAAACTTTCCCAAACTTTTATAGTTCCTTCCAGAAGGTCTCCTGGTCGGTTGCAAGTGTACATCACACAAATCCAAGGGGTGGAAATCTCCTAAATGGCCCTTGGCAGGCCTGGACTTCACTTCCCACAATATACTTGGTCACCCCCTTTAAAACTCCACTGGACAAACTGAAAGAGGGGGACTCTGGCTGAAGAAGGATCAGTTAAGCTATGTTAACCTGTAGCTACAGAGTGTCAATTACTAATTCCTTCTTGAAGCCAGACAAAATCCTCAGAGCTGTAGTCCCAGAGAGTGCAGCAGGTGCACTCTTAGTGAAGTGCTCTTGGGTGCAGATCATGATTCTTGTAGTTTCAGCCAGCAGAACAGATAGGGTTGCACCTCTTGCATATTTATCTAGTGTTCTCAGGCATTAAGTAGGGGAGCACCCCTGCCCAAGAAGATGCAGGACAATACCCCAAAGCATGACAACTTCCTCCAAAGTGTGGCATAGTCTTGTCCCAGAAAGCACTATTCTCCAAAAATCCATCATGGCCTAAATTTCAGCAGAGCAGCAAGAGCTAACTAAACCAAACTTAAAGTATGGTTTATTTCCATAAACTCCCCCCACCAACATCTTTGAATTTTTTCCCTAAGCCTCCCATCTGGCAGGGAGAGGGTGTCGTCTTTGCTTGCTTTACCTGTTCTTCCTTTAAAGTTGATGGCATTCCTGTGCCACACAGAGCACTCTCCCTCAAATAGCCTCTGCCCAGACAGGCCACTTATCATCTAATCAAGGGAGCATGGCTAATGCCCTCAGGGCTGACTGATCAGTGGTAGAGGCTGGATTTCGGTTTGCAGAAAAGAAAGTCTTATAACTTCCTTTCCGTACAAGTTATGGAAAATTCAACAATGCCTACTTGCTGGATTTATCAATATCATTCTGTTCTGTCTTTGAATTGCATTTTTAACAATCTCCTAGCAATAGTTATGCATCATAACATATTGCCATTGTAACCTATGAGGCCAACTATTTTCAGTGGGGAACATGAAATGTGCAATTGCCTTTTTGAGTACACTTCCATAATTCTTTTTTCAACAGACATTTATATAGCGCAAACTTGACCCGAAGGTATTGGTATCAGAACGCTTTACATGTGCACCAATTGCGTTACATGAGGAAACATTCATTTTTGTTAGGCATGGGGAGATTACGTGATTTGCCCAGAATCACAGGATGTTCAGCGTCATTGCTGAGACTTGAACCCATTTCCCAGATTCTAGGTCGACCGAACTAGCCGCTAGGCCAACTCATTTTACGGATCTAACGGATTTATCTCAGTGTCATATGCTGATGACACTCAGCTCCTTTTCCCTTTCAAGTCACTAAGCTCCGTGGTCAAACAGTCCTTTTCAGAAGGCATGAAGGCGGTCTCTCAGTGGATGGCCCTGAATTTTGGGGAAGCCTCAATGCTGTGGACTCCAGACTGGTGGCCCCCAGATCTGGGTACCATCCCTAGCCCTAAACAGGTGGTAAAGAACTTGGGCATGTGGCTGGATCGAGATCTATCCTTAAAGGACCACGTTAACCAGACGGTTGGGTCCTGCTTTCATATGATTGGACTACTTCGCAAAGTGTTTCCTTTACTCCCAGACACAACGAGGAAAACGTTGGTCCACGCCCTGGTGCTCAGTCACCTGGATTATTGCAATGGGATGTTGTTATTGGCAAATGATGGTGTACTTAGCAAGTTTCAGGTGGTGCAAAATACTGCTGCAAGGCTGGTCCTGAACGCCCCACCTAGATCTCCATCACGCCCTTTGTTGGAAAAATTACACTGGTTACCGATTCGCCAACGGGTCAAATTCAAGACCTGCTGTGTGGTCCACAAGGGTATACATGGCTTAGGCCCCTCTCATCTGGCGGAAAAGTTCATCCCCTGCAATCCAGTACGTACCCTCCGCTCTAGTAATCAGTCTTTGCTTCAAGTCCCAATGGTTAAAAAGGCAAGACAAGCCTTATCCTTTCTTGGCCCTGGCCTCTGGAATAAACTCCCCAATTCTATTAGGCAATGTTCGGACCACCTGTCCTTTAGGAAAGGGCTAAAAACCTTTTTGTTCCTGGCTTAGTACCTCCATAGACGCTCAGCTCTCCCACTCTTGCCTCTCACTTGCGGTGTGCGCAGAGATACTCTTCCGGGAGTTGATTCTAGTGCGGTACAAACCCATAAATAAATACAAATTTCCCCCATTATTCCTTATAACCCCAGTTTCTGTCACTGATAGATCAATGTACAACAATTTACTTTATAAGAACACCTTTCACTTTATTTTGGGGTGGCTTTTCAGTACCTTAACCCAACAACCTCTTATCTCAGCACAAGTTATCATTTAAATGCTAGATGTCTTCTGCCTAAATTTGCATTGAATCTATGTTGCTTATAGGACTATAGTAGCAATTTTGTATTAATACCTTTGAGAGATCAATCTACCTTAATAATATACATAGATTTTAATATGCTGGTCTTTTGATATTATCAGTTTTCTTCTAATCTACAATGGCGAAACTGTTGATGACCTCATCTGATAACAGTCTGTGAATGTTGATGTATTAATACCAGCAGATCATCTTACAGTAAATAGATTGCCATGAACAAAAGTGAACTATTCAGTGGCGGCTGCTACTTAAAGGCGGGTGGCAGGGTGAGGGGGGTGAAAAATAAAAAATATAATTACTAATCTGCAGGCTCCCCGCCGCCTCTCTGTCCTCTTCTGTAGAATCCAGAAGCAAGAAGCACACAGACTTCCAGACTCCCCTAGCCAATCATGACGCTGCTGTCACCAGCATGACAGCAGCATCATGATTGGTCTGAGCACCATAGTTCGGTGCTCAGACAGGGAATGGGAGGCTGTGCATGTTCTCCACCCAGGTTGTGCAATACAGCCGGGTGGAGAACATGATAAGGGCTCGATTCAGAGTATGGCGGTCCACAAAGCGCAAGAATCGGGTGGCGCGGTGATGGCGGTCTACTAATCGCCCTATTGCAATTATGGAGGTTGGACTACCATTGTCCCGCCAAAGTGGCGGTCTTGAGGCCGCAATATGCTTGGTAGCTGCAATATGCTGGGGGAGAATTCATTCTCTGCCATGGTGTTCATGACAGTTCCACCTCCATGAAAACTGTGGTGGTGAAGAAACAAAGGGGGCCCTACAGCCCTTGTGCCTCAGTGCCAAGGGGTGCATGCAGGGGTGCATAAAATGTGCCCCCCTGTGTGCTTGCACCCCAGTCCATGCCACGCAGGAGCTGTTTTTGGCAGTCCCAATGTGGTGCTCATTTTCTGAGGACACCACCGTGGGAACATAAAAAAAGCCTGCAACACGCAAGAAACACTTATAATCTGGCGGGCAGCCTGACCATGTGTTTAACAAACTCATAATCAGGCCTTAAGTGTGTCTGACTGTTCGGTTGGCCCAAGACGGTTTTCTAAAACATCATGCACACTCAAGAGTGTAGCCACCACTCCTCCCACTGCTACAAGGACAGCCTTGCCCCGCACATATTATGTAAACCAGCTGATCCAGGACAGAAAAATAAGCAGAGCAGTGGGGCAACACTCCTCTGCATAAGTGAAGAAGTCGGCTCTGGGACTGTTCAACAATTATGTGTTAAGCATTGTTTTTTTTATTGAACTTCTCTTACCAGTTTTTTGTGCTATTCACATTATCAATTACCAATTTCGTATGTGTACACTTATTTGTCACAAACAATGCTTGCATTAGAAAATAATAACAATGTGAAAGTAAAATCAGCTATTCATATCCAGCATATAACGTTTTGATTTTTTAAAAATGATTGCTGATATATTCACAAAGTATTATGTTTGGAGAATTTTTGAATCTTTGCACTGGGAACCGTGCCCATCATCTAAGTATATACATAACCTCATAGAGGAAACTTGGTCACCCTGTCTCTCGACAGAGGAAGAGATATACCAATTTTAAGTTAAAAGTCACAGCTTTGGGGAAATGTTTGATACATTTTGATCAATCACTCTCCCACCACAGATAACTTATTGTAGTAGCTAACAGGGTAATAATCCAAGATGTTGGCAAATTCACACATAACGTCTTCTCAGCAAATCCCTTGCCATGTATAGTTCCCTGGCCTGTTTTTGCTTAATTATACGATTTGTTAGACAAATAATCCAATTTGTAAGAAGCATGGTCTATAAAGATGACAGGCTTGCTTCATAATTTCTTCCTGCCTTTGGCATTACTCCAAAATGATATTCAGAATGATAATTATTCTCTCACTGAAACATATGGCCTTGGAACCTATACCAACAATAAAAGGGAAGGTGCACCTTAGTCATTCTGCAAACAGAGCACAAAACTGAAAAATGTAATCTCACCCTTGATTTATCTATTTTCATCCCCCCTATGCCCCATACTTCCCTTGACAAAAATTCATTTTTGCCATGACTATAACAGAATATATGCTGCAATTAAGCATTTTTACTGCGAACCTTTCATGGGCTTGTCTCCCTGCTCTACACATAAAGAAATGAATTACAACAATTTTAGGACATTTAATACACACACAGTTAAATTCATATAGCAAAGGCAAGACAAAATAAGTGTATGCTTACAGAGAGATTTACTTATACTACGTGCAAAGCACATATGAGCTGCTAGAGATAGGATCCTAAGAGAAGGTAGAACACATGACATCGTTCAAACAGGATGGAACGGTAGATAAGAGATGGTGGCTATGTTTGCCTGCAAGGACAAAAGAAGGGCAAGGGAGAATGTTTTATAGAACACGCACTATGCCTTTGATGTTGTTAATGCATTTAAACAGTCTACGTCTGAATATGCAGCTAATGTATATGTTATCCTTCAGATCAACAGTTTGGCAATCGAATAATTTAATACATGATTGTTTTATGATCTAGAATAATATAGTAGTGAAATTAGAACCCACCCAAAGATTAGTATGATCTATTTATATTTATATTTCGGCGTCAATTTTGAAAAAAATACAATATAACTATGGTTCCGGAGGCCCGGAATTGTTTATGAGAACCACCATCAGAATCTTTAAATTTTTTACACAGTTTCTTATTATCTTTTGGAATTTTTGTAAATTTATAAACAAAATTAATTTACTCAGTAAATCGTGGAATTTGGTATTTTAGGTCTTAAACACTTATGCGCAACATAAAATAGACGTATTGTATCAACTTTCGGTATATAATGATGGACGTAATGAGCAAACTAGAAGTACTGTATTCAGTGCTGCACTTTAAAACATTGTATATTACTTTATTGCTGTATTTATTTGGTCAACTTAAGTATCGAGTTATAATGTAAATGAATTGCCTGCATATGTGCACCTTTTTTGTATATGGGGCCTTAGAGTTTAGTTGTACGTCACCTGGTTTTTACCTTGTATTTAGAGTTCTGTGTACTGTATATTGTATGTATCTCTTTAAAAATCTTTTTTACTGTTTTTTATGTGGACCTCATTGAGTTCCAAATCATAATAAATAAAAATCATGAATTGTAAATCTATCTATATAGTGTGCATTATGGAATTCCGTTTGCATTCTAATAGGGAGAGTCCATGATTGTCAAGGTGAGATATTCTCAGGGCTTTAAGGAGGTCAACATTTGTAAATAATTCTACCCCCATTAAAAACTTGACATGTCCCACTGCATGGATCAAGCAATGTGTGTTAAGACACAATACTCACAAGAAAAATAATTTGTTGTGATTTCTTTCCTCAAACACGAATATGGAAGAACCCAAGACAGCAGTGACCATTTTTTTTATTTCTGGATATTCAGAGGTGTAACAGGAATATCACATTGTTATTTCAACCACAAAAAACTTTAGGATCAAATTCACGAACTATATTTTGTAGCACGTAAACTACTACTGCATTACTTGTACTTTACTTAGTACAATGTACAGTACAAAAACCTACACGTGTAAATCTCCACTACCTCTCCTATCTTGTCTATTGAAAATCCTTACATATGTACGTTTACTACTTTGGGCCCGATTCCATTATCGCTCGGAAAGGCACCGAACGCGATCTGGACTGAAAAAGTACGAGCCGTACGCGTCTTTTCCACCCGACTCGTACAACTGTACGAGCGAGCAAGTACGATGCAAGCAGCGCGAAATTCACCGACTGAATCGTTTCCGGGTCTGAACCGCTCCGTACGTCTCGTCCGTAAGCAAACCATGGCGTGTAATGGATGCGATTTACAACCGAGCCAGTACGATGCACGCATTGGACAGACGGTTCGAGCCGAATTTCCGGCTCGCAAAACATCCGTGATGTTGCCTTTGGGGGTCCACGTCGTACCCCCGTCACCCACAGCTTTACGACTCTGACACAGGGAGAGACCCAAGGGTCTCCTCAACACAGACATGTACGGTGTGGATGGCACCGACGCGTACCCACTGTAAGGGGTGGCTTTGTGTGAGACGTACCCATTTAGTCAATGGAAGCCCATGTACCCGTCGTACGACCAGCTCCCACTGACTTCTATGGGAGTCTGACCAAACCGAGTCCAGCAGCATCCGTCTCGGTCAGAAAACCCTCCGGATCCGGCTCGGTTGGGGAGCTTTCCCACCCAGATCGGAATCGGGCCCTTAGCAGTGAATCTGGGAGGCAGGGGGAGTGGCTGGAAATGGTAAAAGAATGACTACTACATGAGGGGGTTGAGGTAGGGATGTACACCCATCTCCAAAAGAGTAATTCCATTCCTATTCACAACATGCACCACTTCTAAGGTTACCTCAACCAAAAGTGATCCAAAATAGTAGAAAATGTATTCCATTACAGAGCTGAAGAACGTCTAGCACCACACATGGCCAACCATTTTTGTTGCTATACCCTTCCATAAAAAATAATGGAGGTAGGCACCTACATAAAACCCCATGGAAAATACAGTTATATTTATTTAGTTAAAAACTAGTTAAAAATATAAAAAATATATTTTATGTAATTGTTTCATAAAACAGGTTTATAACATTATTTTTAAATATTTTAGTACACTTTTAGAATTTGAAAATTAGTATATGTTAATGCATATTAAAATACAATTAAAACACTTTTACCTAATTTTATACAAAATTGTATCATTATTAATACATAATACAAACATTTTGAGCCTTAGATGTTTTAAAGTTTAAACCAGAAAAAAATGTTTACGTTAATTTAATGTATTTAAAATATTTACATATTACATTTAAATGACCCTAATAAAGCTGTAGCATTTGAAATTGTTTTCAACATTTAAAATAAATATATAACATTAATTTAAATAATATTCAACATAAACATATGTTTAAGATTATTTTAAATTATTATAAACCTTTTTATTTTTTTCCTATACTGTAAAATAGCGAGCTATCTACCACTGGGGGGGAGATCTCCTTATGGTAAAGAATAGGGATATATACACACATTTTATTGATCTAATTTTAAATGACATATTTGATTAATTTAAATATATTATATTAAATCAAAACAATTTTTTGGAACTATTGAAAACAATGCAACTTATAGCAAAATGTATATATTTATTCATTATGTTTTGATAATTACGGAAAGTAATGTATAGACTTAATTTAAATCAATAACATTAATTAAAATGAAAGGTACATATATATTTACATTTTAAACAACTGTTATTACAATATTTTATCATGCAATATGTGTTATATTAATATTTACATCTGTTAACATTACATTATTTTTTATATAATGAAAAAGTCTAAACATTGTAATTTAATTTCCTGTGGTGTTCTATTTTAAAAACTGCCTCTATTATTTACTATGGAAGGGTGTTTTAGTATCAGCAAATGACCAAATGTTGGAATGGACTTACTGCTGCTTCTTTTTAGCTGTAGTAATTCACAATCACAAATTTGGATCCACTCCTGTCTCCTGAGGGTAGACACATGTCAGTCTACACTTTTGAATAACTTGAAATTCATGAATGACAGTCAAAAAAAGTCAAGTTACCTGTAATAAATGGTCCTATTGGTTGAGTGGGGGTGAAAGCCCCGCCCTGGCAACAACCATATACCTGCTCACGGTGCACTACAAAAGTCACAAAATTAACCTATGCTTAACTCAATGGTAGCTTGGCACAAAATCAGTCGGACTTAACTTATAGGCAATGTGTAAATTATTTATGTAGCACCAAACAAGTGCTGACACAACACAAGAAAAATCCCACATCAATTTCCTTTTAATGAATGCAATGATACCAGAACAACAGAATTCTAAAGAAACTTTGATTTACTCACATGTGTAAGTTACCTTTGTGAATAACCCTGTTACATTTTCCACCAAATACTGGGACAACATATTGATAACATTTTTACAATAATGCAAGGAACTGTATGGCAGGGCAAGATGACTGAACACCAGCAGGAAGGTTGTGGGTTATGCCTGCAAAAGAATAGCAGGGGGAAGGAAAAGACTGACTAATGGAAAATTACATTGATTCTGTGAGTTATAGATGAAAGGCAGTATAGGAAACTTTCAGAAGGAATAGAGCAGGGCAACAGTAAAAATAGTAAGCCTGGGTGGAGTTTGCGTAGGCATGCTGCATCAAACTCCACCCACAAAAAACTCTGCCGACTACGTCAGAGTTTCGCGAGCAGGTGGTGTTGTTTGTCCGGCCCATTCACATGTTGTCTCTGCCATATGTCAATGTGGATAGCGTGTTCTGGTGAATTACTGCACCACAACATCGTGAATGGGCATGGCCATCTTATTTCTTTAGATCCACAAAATGAAGGGAAGAGAGATCAAGCCTTCCCTCATTCTCCCACCAACTATGCAACTCACTACATGAGGGGGACTTGTAAATGGGGGTAATAGCTCAAACCATATTTTATTGTTTATATGACTCACCCTATAAGGAGTGGCCCAGCCAGTCCCATCCTAGTTCGAAAAAAGACATTAGATACTCACTGCAAGGGTGTACACTGGACTGTTGAGACTTTTGAACAGTTTAAGATACCCCTCTTTACTTAGCATGTACAGCAGGAGTTGAGTAACAAATGGCCTCTTCTATCTGCAACTCAGCAGAGAAAGTTTCATGAAAAGTCAGACCTTGATGGGTGAATGGAAAGAAGGATGGAAAGAGGAAGGAAGGCTGAAATGTAATATGCTAGTCAGCAGAGAAGGTGGCTGATAGGATGCATGGGTGGGCCAAGGAAGGGTGAAAGGTGAAAAGATACCTGCCTAGATGGGTGAAAGTGTATGGGTGAAAGAAATCCTCTGGGGGTTTGATGGGTCAAAGCAATGATGCTTCGGTTGTTAAATGACAAATGTATGTTAGTGAAAGTTTTGTTGAGAATAAGAGCCATGTTTGGATGGATGGATGGCATTCATAGGTGAAGACTGTATGAAGCGAATGTAAAACTTAAACGGTGACTGAGTAGCAAAGCCAAGAGTGAAGAATAAAAAATACTAGCAAAATGCAATGATGAATGGTAAAATCCATGGGAAGAAGAATAAACAAGGAATGCTTTTTTTATCAATGTGTTTGAATCAAAGGTTTGAGGTGGATTTTCAGACTACTCCCTTGACTCACAGTAGTCAGGCTGAAATAGAGCCATTTTTAACAAAGCATGGCCATGATAGGAAGAGAGATAACTGTCTACTACATCTGCCTCTCCTGCAGACAGTAGCAAAGCTATTCAACAAAAGTATGTCTGCCTCCGGTAGTCCTGCTGATAGAGATCGCAGGTCACCCGGCCATATAATTTCACCATACACGTACCAGGCCCATAATAATTCCAATTTATCATATACCTTGATCGGGTGACCTAACACTCTACTACCAGTAACCCTGGTTTCCTTCCTATTTATTTCTATTGTACCCGACTTACCAATCCACCGTTACGGGTACCTATGATCACAATGGATCAGGAAGCTAGCTGTAAAAGAAAGGCAGGCAAATACAAAATACCAACTTTATATGTCTTAATATTCATTAAATGAACACAGACTACTGAGAAGTTTAAAAAGTTTATCTTAGAATTCAGATTCTGAGAGCATACAATTTACAACAAGAAGGCAGTCTATAATCAGAATAACGAAGAGCACATATCCATATGAAAAGAAAATTAAGGCAACCATTTATGATTCTATAGGAAGGTAAGAACAAAGTGAAACTTGCTAAACAGATTCGAGAATGGAACACAAACTAGAATTTTACTATTTGGGAAATACTTCAAAAGTGGATAAAAGATTGGAGATCCTATATCTCTATAGGGGGGGAAAAAGTGGAACACGCTATAGTTCTAGCATCATTACTTCAAATCAGATTGCAGGAGAAAAGTATAAACCACATCTATAATTCATAAACAGTATGGAGAGAATGTGCTCTAAAAGGTAGGGAAACATGTGAACATGCTATGGAAATAAATACATTGATTCTTCATATAGTAGAATGCGGAAAGCACGGAAAATTAACGTATGCAAAGGTATGTCTTTATTGAAGCAAAGACAGAAAAATAGAAGGTGCAGTATAGCGTTTTCGGCACTATATTTACCTAGAATGGTGTGAAGACCAACCCTGGCCACGGATCAGTCAAGGACAGGAAATACCCCAAGGAAGGATAGTCATCTATGGGACAGCAGGAGCAGAATGGACACCCCAGGACAGGACAGGAAAACCAGATTAGTATAAGGACAGGACCACCAAGACACGACCAGCACCCGCAGTTCAGAAGCAGCGCCTGCGCTCCACCCTCTCTGCAGCTATCAGTCAGAACCCCGATTGGGTTAGCGAACTTCCCAGCAAAGTGCTCCGCCAGCACTTAAGGTTTAGTAAAACCTTTGAGTCTATGCTCAGATTCGGACAGAGTGCTCCGCAGCACCTCTGTATCAGTCACCTATTGAGTGCGTTGGGTCAGTGACAGGTCAGCTATTCAGACAAGTCGGACGGTTTCTCTAGCTAAACCTAGGCTAGATATACTGTTTTCGGGTCAGTGTACCACCCCCCAAATGTTGCAAGTGTCAGAATCCCCAATTTCGATTGGTCCCAAAGTAGGATAGGTTAACACACCAATCAGAACAAACTTCTACAAGCCTAAATTAACATTTTCTGAGACCGCCTATTGATTTGGGGTTCCCATGACCTATTCTACAGAATACAATAGAGAAATACCAATTGTAGCAACTGCAGTACAATTTGATTTCTTCGGCTGGGTGAAGGTGCATCTTCCCAGGCACGTCTTGGCTGCCACCTCTGGTTGGCAGCCGTTCAATGCCACTGGCCGAATTTCTGTTTCGCGCAGTAGTGTACTCCAATATGGACTCCCGTACATCCCAACAACCCTCCATACCGTGGTACATGAAAAGTAAGCGAAAACAAATTAAAACATAGAAATAAATTAATTCACTATATACCATGAATAGCTACTTTGTACTCCTTAATTTGGAAAAATATACTATGGCATTATAATTAGTGCAACAGACGAGAACACGAAAGCATTTGCGCAAGCTTCACCACGCTTAGGACACAGACAGCCATTTTAGAGGCAAGTACGCATGCGCACATTTTCCCACAAGAACTGCAACTACGTCATGTCACGTGAGTGTGACTAACGCATGCGCAGTAGAAAACCCCCAAGCGGCGGCCATTTTAAGAACAAGGGTTATTCGTATTAGTAAACCACATAAGCAAGCGTCTCTAACATACACGCACATCAAAAATAAAGGGAAATTACTAAAACGTACAAGTTGAATTATAGGATTATAATGTTATTCGAGGTTCTTGATTCAAGCAAGTCGCGTAATATGCAAAATATTGCTCTATCACTGCGTCATGGTCAGGCATCCACCCGCTGCCATTCAACGACTGCTGCTCCCCCTATAGACTCTATAGAGCCTTACAGTATGGTATGCTCCAAAGGATCGCACACCGGGAAGTCAGGATGGGGGAGCGTTTTGACGGATTGGAGAGGAAGCTCCGAGTCCTAGCCCGCTGCTAGGCCTTTCTTGCCCCCTTTTTAAACCTTTGTTTGGTGGGTGGGACTTGTTGGGAAGAGGGTGGAAATGTGGGATTTCGGAAATGTTGTTTTTTTTCTCTTATTTATTTATGGACATTTATGGACAATTATGTTTAATTTTTGGACTTTCTTTCTAAGCTTACTTTGGACATTGGTTGGAGTTAGGGAAAGGGTGGGCCAGGTGTTGTGGACCCTGATGAAGGGCACAACCCAAAATGCATTGGGCACATTTGCGTTGAGCAGAATTGTAAAAATGGAATAGTAAAATTCAGAGTAGTTTGAATTGAAAAATACATCAGAAAGAAAAGAAAATATAAGAAATGTCTTGGAATTACACAGATTACCTTTTGAGTTATTTGAACAGTGCATATCAGAGTGCAGATTGGGAATGCTCCTCACGTGTCAGGAACATCATATTTGATTTGTTTACTAAATACCTCATACTGGGGAGGATTAAGTGATCTGCACCATCAAAGAGAGTACTTGATAGATTTAATTTACACATGAGTGCGTGAGTCTCACCATTTATTTGGACTTACTAAATTTAATTTATTCACACTTCAATAAATCACACGGTCTGGGGTTCGATGAATGGATGGGAAAAGGGATTTGAGGGGAAAGTTTAACAAAGACGAACACTACACAACTGGACAACATTCATCTTGGCAGCCAATCATCATAAATTTATTATAGGAGTAAAAACAAATGGAGAAATGATGGTGAGTAGTACAGGTAAACAAAATCAAATTGTCTGTCTGCCCCAGAGAGACCCAAGTTACAGTATGTTCTGTTTTACTGAGCTTTGAAAGATAGCAAGTATAATTTCCTTATCTGTAGGAGCCAAGTAAAAAAAACATAAACAACACACACAGTTCTAATGATTACAGAGAAAGATTGATACTATATTGCCAAATTGGGAGTTGCATCTGTATTCCTCTTGGAATGTCGGTCAATCTTGGGTGCCTGGCAGATGTGGTTCAGCAAGGTAAGTGTGAGTATGTTATATTGTTTTTTTCTAGCATGGCACAAAGTAACAGGCCTGTAGATTGAAAAACAAAAATGATGTTGAAGAATTAAGGAGAAAGGTTAAACTGCATAAGGAGTGCAACGAGAAGACTCCGGTGCAGCATGGTTAAATGTCTGTTTCCAGTTGCCTTCAACAAAAACAGACCCCTCTACCCAACCACCACTTAGCTTCCAATTTGAGCCAGACAGCACTGAGGCACACACATAGCAACATGCAACATAGCATTTCCCCAATCAAGTAAAAATCATTGCAGTGCTGTCAGTCACCACTCACCACAACTACACAGAGCTGTGTAGTTCTTTTACCTTTAGGTCACTTCAAAGTTATCACCAAATCGCTCGGTTTCAGTGAATTTGAAAACTTCCATCTTGTTCTGGTGCCAGTTCTCAAAGTCGTCACACCCATGCACTGTGTCGTTTCATCATCTCTGATCTTCCTGAGTCTGACTCCGAGCATGGTGCCCAACTCTGTACCAACTGTTTACCGAGTCCCTACCCAAATGCAATAGATCAGCATGTAGTACAATTTTGTTGTTACATAATAAGAAGGGAAAGATTGACTCACTTTTTATTTAGACTAGATTTGTGTTTGCACTATCTAAGCGACTGGGCAGGTCTGCCTCTTTGAGAAGTATAAAGCAGAAAACAATAAAATAAAGCAGCGTGGACTATGGAGCGGACCTTGTGAAGAAATCTCACTATCTCGCAAAGGGGAAGGAAACAAATAAAGTTCAGGGGAAAATTATTGATCAGTTGTCAGTAGGTCACCAACATTGTGAAACATCACTAACCAATAAGTGTTATAGTTACAGATAAACAAACACCCAGTGTCACACTGCTTGCCACTGTGAGAAGTTGGCCTGGTATATGCTGTCCACTATACTAGTGGGCACCTTGCACCGGTCCAAATGACCCTTATTGATGGTAGGTTTAAAGACAACCTATATACAAAGCTATATTAGTGGTAGCTGTGGAGAGCAGCCTTCAGGCTAAGTCTTGAAGGAATGTTAAGCAGCTTGTTTTACCAGTCTATAATCTTATGAATGACCAAATGAAAGGAGAACCACACCAGGTATATATATAAAATAAGTGTATTTATTCTGAACACATCCCTCTAGTCTCTTTATGAGGCTAGAGGCAAAAGTACATTCAGTAAACTTAATTAGCACACATAAAATTAGCACAATATACTTTGAGCCCTAGGGGCGTACCAAACCATATATTAAGAAAGTTTTATAAGAACCATGACTGACATAGATACACGGCCTAGAGCCTTTAGAACCACTGGGGCCACCAGGAATCACCCAAGGTAGTGACACAGGGGACCCACGGGGGATGCGTGCAGTCTTTAAACACAGCCGCGAATCATCATTAACTTCTATGGGGAAAGTCGCGGTTGGAAATTTAAAGATTAAGGACACTTAGGAAAGGATTTGGAGCAAACCCCTTTAGAACTAGGAGGTTCTAGAGTCAACACTCGCGGGACTACCAGAGTACTCGAGTTACCTCACTCAGGGAAACCAGGTGCATAGGTGTCTTTTCGTGTCGGGTTTTGTCGTCAAATTCAATGGAGAGCTGCTGCAAAGTGCTGCTGGCGACCAAGTGTAAACTGTCCGGGTGGATCGGAGATGTGAAGAACCTGAAAGCAGAGAAGACAGAGTCTGGGTCACTTTTCAGTGACCAGGAAGGCGATGAGCGGATGCACACCGATGTTGGATGATTTCAGGTGAAGAAGGTGAAGCATGACTCTTCAGCCACGAGGACCAGGAGGCATCGACAACAACCAGGTGATGGATTCAAGCTGTCCCATAAAGGATGTCGAGAGCTGTGGTGTCGGTTTCCGGATTGGACCAAACAAGCCTTGGCAACAGCAACCCACGCAGTCCATCAGACCAGCAAGGTCTGATGGACTCACCCCTTGGTGGGGAGTCAGGGCACATCTAGAGCAACCAGGGTAATAAATGTAAATGTAGTATACTTGTAAAGCGCTCAGCTGCCCCAGCAATGGGGTGTCCCGGTGCTGTATAACGCTGTGGAACCCTTCCTGGCTCTCCCTGTGGGATGCCCCTCCTGGGCACCCCCAAGGTGAAACCAGGCATCCCAGTGTTGTTGGGGCCGTTATGGAGATTAAGCAAGCTATTGCCCAGAGTTGCAGCATGGGACCCATGAATAAAGTAGGCGCTGAGGCGAGAATTATCGAGTCCGCTGACATTGAGCCCAAGACCCTGCCGCGTCGGGAATTGAACCCTGGTCCCAGGCCTGATCTTTGCTGCAGAGTCTGCCGCTTCTAACCAGTGAGCCACACTCCTCCACACAAAAGAAGAGTTACCTTTGTGGGAACCCACCAGTTGACAAACCATTGATCGCAAAGGGGCCTCAAGCAAAAATGCTACAAGCAGGCTCACGGAACACTCGTGGAGGAATATGTGACGTTTTTCCGCATACAAATACCCCGCATACCATCACTCCGCAAAAATGATTCCGCAAATACTATCACTCTGAAAATTAACACAACGCAAACTTTTACAACAAATATGCCTTTACCACGCATGCCTTTACAACTCAAAGGCATGCATGTTAAAGGTATACTCAATGTAAAAGTTTTAAAGGTAAGTGAGTACCCTGCAAAACACTAACTTACACTACACAAACACTACCCTACACTACACCAACACCAAAACACTACCCACTACCCTACACTACCTTACACTACACTAACACTACCCTAAACCCTAAAACACTAATTACACTACACAAACACTACCCTACCCTACACTACACCAACACTACCCTAAACCCTAAAACACTACCCTACATTACACATAAACTACCCTACACCACACAAACACTACTATAAACCCTAAAAAACTACCCTATACTACAAAACAACTACACTACACTACACCCACTCCACAACACTACCCTAACCCCTAAAAGACTACTCTACACTACACATACACTACACTAACATGACCCTAAACCCTAAAACACTACCTTACACTACACATACACAACCCTAAACCCTAAAACACTACCCTACACTGCACATACACTACCCTACACTACACAAACACGACCCTAAAACCTAAAACACTACCCCCTGCATGACCCTACACTACACAAACACTACAACACTTCCCTAAACCCTAAAACACTACCCCCAGCATGACCCTACACTACACAAACACTACACCACTACCCTACCCCAGCACGACCCCCACCCCTAAAAAATGAACCCAAACCCTCTTACCTCTCTCGTCATCGTGGTTCCACACTCCTCCGGGTTCCATGTTCTTGAAGTCTATTATTTTTTCACAACGCATGTGCATTTACCATACATGCCTTTACAACGTAATTCTTTGTAAAGGCATGCGTGGTAAATGCAGCTGCGTTGTGAAAAAATGCGGAGTGATGGTATACGAGGTCATTGATCTCGCGGAGTAATGGTATGCGGACTGAAAGTCCGCGGAAAAAAGATTCGGAGTAACGGTGCCGTACCCTTGTGGAGTGTAGGCCCACAATCTTCAGTGCAGATGGTGCTTGGGGCTTGTACTATAAGTAGCCCAATGCACAACTTCGGGAAAGCTCGGGAAGTGGATGCACTAGCAAATGTGTACGGTGTCCAGGAGTTCAGGTCCCACGTCACTCGTGAGGGCTGTGAGTATCAGCTTTGCTGGCATCTGGTGTCAGCCTCTGAGAATTCTGGAAGTCCATGTCCTGAGTTGCAAATACATCAGGGTATGGCAGGAGCCTTGGAAATGCAGACCGGCAAGATGCTTCTTTGGTGCCTGTTTGAACAGGGGAGTCACTCCTTGACCCCAAGGGAGATTCTTCTGTCTTCTAGTCGTGTAAAATGTTGAAGTTCCAGGATATATGTATCAGAGTTTCGTCCAGGTGTAATCTGAAGTACTAAGAACTGAGGTCCCATACTTATGCTAAGAAAGGGGATTGGACATACTCTGGGGATCCACCTATGGGAGGGTCTGGGAAGAGGGGTGGTAACACCCATTCCCTTTGTCCAGTTTCACACCAGAGCAGGGGCTGAGTGCCCCTGCAAACGGTTTGAAATGGGATATGCGCAGGGGCACCAAGTGTGCCCCCAGCACTGTCTGAAAAGCATTCTCTGAATGCACCCACCCAGCCCCAATACACTAAAGCCTGTCTGGGAGGGTGTTACACCTCCCTGTGACAGGAAACCTATTGTCCAGGCCTACCCTGCTGGAGTTCCATTCAGCAGCATGAGGTCAGACCCTCGTCTGTGGCTGCAGCATCCAGTTTGTGATGCCCGGGCTCTTTTAACCTATTTTTTTTGTTGTCCTCATTTGTATTTAGCAATTATAGATTGAAGATGCAAAAAAAGAAAAAAAAAGACACACAAAAAACAGTTTTATATTTCCGACTTTTCCATGCACCAATGTGTGAGGCAGTCTAATCTTTCCTTTACGGAGGGGAAGTATTGAGCATCTAGGACAATCGATTGGTCTAGCCGTATACTTCTTTTCTTTCCTCTTTCTTCCGTTTTCTTTCTCCATTATGACAGGACACACGGAATTTCCGCTCCAGGACTGTCAGTCCAAGCCATCCGGGACATTCCTGGCCTGTATTGCTACCACATAATCATAGAACTAAATTTATCAATAAAAAATGATGGAGAAAGAGACAACAATAACTAAAAAAACTCAATGAAGAAAGAGCTACCACATAAGAAAATTGTATACCTATACATTAGGCAGTTTTTTTTAGATTTGCCTACTCATACACCAATCATCCCAGACATTCCCAATTTTCTTTTTGTAATGTGTATTGCCCTATCCAGTTTTGCAAATCTGTGTATCGAGTTGAGCCATTCACACTCTACAGGGGGAACCAGTAGAATCCACTTAATGCACAATTCTCTGAACGCCAATAAAATTAACAAAAACATAAGGATTTTATGTTGTTTAGATACGTTGATTATTAAATCTTCAACTGGTGTTACGCCAAAAATAACCTGCAGGAGACTCACCCTAATTTCATACCCCATAATGCTGGAAATCGTTTCACCTACTTTGTACACACTGGCCTAACCGGTAATAGTTTAAAAGAGCCAGGGTTCTTTTAAACTATTACCGGTAAGGCCAGTGTGTACATGTCTCTCCCTCTAGAAAGGTGGAATTCTAGCCCCGCCGCCAGGACTGGTGGGGGGAGGGGTAGGATTCCAAAGTGTTTGACACCAAACACGACATGTTTCCATGCAGCCATTCCAAAGTTAGCATTTACCGCAAGGTTATACTGCACTTAAAAGTATATGGTCTGGCTGCATTACAGAACAGAATAGATTCCAAAAGCTGCAGAGGGGTCCTGCTTATGCATGGACACCCTCTCACACAAAACCAAGCACTCTACCTTCAGAATTGATAAGGCCTGCCATAGGAGTGACTTATAGGTTTATATGTGTCAGTGATTAAAGGTAGATATAGGTAACCTATATTTTAGTAAGGGGTGCATGCACCACCTTACCCAGGCTGCAGTAGCAGACCTGTGGTGCCATTTTGGAAGGCTTCCCAAGGGTGGCATAATACATGCTTCATCCCATGGTAGGCCTCTGGGGTTCCTATGCTATGCCCGTAGTACCTAAGGTACCATATACTAGGGAATCACAAGGGTAGCCAAGTAACCATTCTGGAGTGTACCTGAAGTACATGCATTCATTTTAGAGAGGAAGCAGCTAGGCTGGGGTCCTAGTTAGCCGGGACCCAGCCAGACTAAAGTCGAAAAACAGTGAAACACCAGCACTTTTCTCAACCTCTTTTGCCTCTGCCTCTGCACTAGACTTTAGCCCTGCCAGTTAGAAACCACTCAGTTGCAGATTTTGGAGCTGATGTTCCTGATCTTGTTGTTGATGGTGTTCTTGTTGTTGGATTTGGCTACTGTGAGCCAACAGCACTTGAACTTCAAGGCTGCCCCGCAGGACTTGTGGCCTGGAGGAATGGGCCTCCAATTCTGTGCCACTCTTTTTTTAGCTCACTGCCTTGCTCAGCTATCCATGTTTTGTATATGTAAAAAGTAAAGAAAGGGGATAGTAATGGTTTGTGCTGTAGATCAAGATAAGTGGACGAAATGTAATGTTTGGAGGACATAATGTCTTTTTGCACCCTTGCATTAGCAGACAAGTGAAGGATTAGGCTCTCCACGAAGTCATATGCATCATTTCTTTTCCACACCTGTGTACATTGGAGACACCTCCTTTAGCTGTTCCTGTAACATTCAACAACAGGACAGCTAGGCCCATGGTAATGTCCTTTATGCTGATTTCTTGTGTGAACACTTTAAGAGGAAGCAGCATCTTTGTCAGGCATTTGACTAGGCCACATTAGTCGATCTCAATAATCATACATTCATAGTTGCATCCCCTCATTGCATAACATATTCATTGATAGGTCTGAACTGCTCCAACAGATGTTCAAGCATGTAATAAGTCAAGTTCCATCTCATTGGCATCTCTTGTATGAGTGTTTTGACTGGCATTCTATAATCACGCTGAATGACCCTCAGCTGTTTTCACACTTTAAATAAATGACTGAAATGAGTCCAGATTCTTCAGCAGCTTGATGGTAAGTTGCTTACTTGATCTTCTTTTTTGAGAAAGTCCTGTACAATGATGTTGATACATTGCGCCTAACACAGGACCCTGAAATAACCACTATTGTACATGGCCTTTATTAAATTACTGCCACTGTCCGTGGAAAAAAAATCCAATCTTAAGCTGCCTTGGTCTCAGCCATTGAAAGACCTTGTTGTTAAAGTCTTCCAAAATGTTTGCAGCTGTATAGGATTTCTCCATAGCGTACATAGCTACTGTTGCATGCTTCGTAGCAGCTTTAAAAATCTCGGCAGTGTAAACAACACCTGCAGATATTTTTTCTCTAGCCCCCATAGCAGAGATCCAGTGTGCACTGATACACATGTGATCAGTCACTTGGTAACTGGTCCACATGTCTGTTGTCAAGTGGATACTCTGAGCAACCCTCTACTGCAAAGCTTGTCCAAGCAATTCCAGCAAATTGGGATGTGGTGCTGGAACTGCAACTCTGGCAAAATAGGACTGGCTGCAAACCTTCCATTTTGGACAGATGGCTGCCAAAATCCAAGAAAACCCAACCCTTCCACAAAATAAAAAAGGGAGGTTGCCCATCGCTAACATTTTAGCCAGGAGCCATATGGCAATTCTTGCCTCCTTCTCGCTAACTGAAAAGAACTACCAAACTTGCGAGCTCAACTGGTGCCACTGCCAATGTCAGATCAACTGACGGTAGGTTGGTGTTTTGACGTTTGACTCTCTGCAGTACCTACTTCTACTGTAGTGGTTGTGCCGGGACTTTGTAAATATAACAGCTGGCCGTGGTTGGATCTGCAAACCTTTAGAGACAACGGAATTTCTCTCTGTGTCAACAGGGTTTCCTCATGTATAGTGAATTTGATGTGTTCTGTTTTGTTGATGTATTTTTATGTTATTCACTTTCGCATTGAATACCTATGCTGAAGTTTTTACGCATTGTGTGACTAGGAACTGAATGAACTTTGGCTCGAGGAGTGGGACGAGCGTTCCTCTTGTTTTTTAAAACTGAATTTTGACATTTTTAATAAAATTATAGTTTTGTACGTGCCATATCTGAATCTAAGGGATTTATTGTCTGACTAATTTAGTGGGCCATCCTTTAGTGGTATTACTACTCCAATGTTTGGGTATGAGAGTGAATGTGAGGTGCTTATTAGACAGATGTTAGGGCTATAACATTTGTGTACCTAAAGCCCCTAGGGCAGTGTGGTTTTTTCACTGTAACTTGGTGATCAGTCCACTAGGACAGTTGAGCCACCTCTTATTTGTCTTACATGGATCTGTGGTGCCACTGCCTCATCTCCCCCAGTAAGTGGTGCATAGCTAATCAAAAGGGGTCTTGAAGAAGAAGATGATGCACCACTAACCCTCCTTTCTCTAGCTGGAGACCTTGAAGACAATGGATTTTCTGGTGCAGATTGCTCTACTTCCTCAGCATGAAGCTCAATCTCTTGCGCTTTTTCTACTTTTGGAGGAACTACAGGCCTGATTCACAAAAGTAATTTGAGACAAAATCCTAACTTTACTACTTTCAGTATTCACAAAAGGCATTTAGGAGTAGTAAAGTTAGAAATCCTAAATGTACTCCTCCTAAACTGAGACAAAATCCTAACTTTAAGACTTTCGGTATTCACAAAAGGCATTTAGGAGTAGTAAAGTTAGGAATCCTACAGGCTGAAAGGACATTTGACAGACTCTGTCACATAGTGAATTAAATCAATACTGCAAATGTATTAAAAAAAACATGGAGAAAATGCAGTAAACAGTGAAACACTTTTCCTTTACAAAAGAAGAAAAATAAAATGCAAAGAAATAAGTGATTACTGGGCCTCTACTGAAACAACAGGCCACCCACCACAATTCCTTTTGTCAATTTGTGGAGGTTATTAACTCCAAATCGTCAGTTCATTAAGATTTAGATGCCTATCAAGGAAACAATTGTCCCTAAATTGCCGCCACGGTATATACTGCATGTTTGGGATCACATACAGCAGAAAACACCTGCCGTAAGTCACTGGCATGACTGAATGATGTGTTGGTGACCGCAAAATCTCACGGGAGCCGGCTAGCACATCCTCTGGTGTCTTCGAACGGCCCTGAAAATATCATGGGCAAACATGAGCACAAGTACCTGGCAAGTCACTCTCGCACACACAAAATTATATTTTGAGTGCGTGGACCAAAATAGTCCACTCTGTTGGAGAGTGCGGAGTTTAACAATAACTCTGCATTCTCTGCAGATTCCGGAGTTGCCATATTCCACGAATAGAGCCGAGTTGTATGCCCGGGTGTAAAAAATAAGCTGGGACACAATTAGAAAATGGGGATTGGGGTGATGTTGAAGAGCCTACTAATGCATTAGAACAAGCAATGCCACAAGGGCAAAGAGGCATGCAGGGGACGGGATAACAATTGTACTATGAAAAACTGAGTGAAAAAGGTTTTATATACTATACTTACTGGTTTTATTGGGAATCAGGACAGAAGTGGATCTGGGTAACAAAATAATTTTTACACAGTGACATTTTCCACACAGAGAAAAGGGATGTGGAAATACCATTGAGCTATTCAATGTACACCCTTAACAAATTTGTATAGCCATAAAACTATTTCAAATGGCACACACATGCAAACACACATACTTAAATATTGCAATGTAGGTCATGCTTTCATACATAATGAGTCAAACTCTATACAAATAATGCAAATTATCATTGCATTGAAATATGGTTCTGAATGCTGCAACTATGACTATGTTACAGATCAGGTGCACAGACCCTGCAGCGCTGCAATGCAACTTTAACTAGATATGGCCAGAACACATTGTGACAGTGAGAGAGTCCTTGACTGAACTGGGAACACTTCATTAGAGAAATGCAGACTGGCTAGTTCAAGCCAGCAGTCAGCCTCTAACTGCAGATGGCAGTCCTTGGCACTGTGCACCATCCAAAATATGGACTAAAATCAGCACACATCCCTACAGCTTTCTTACGTCTACTCCCACATCTGTAATTTGGCAACAGCTTAAAGGCAAAAGGTTTCCTCATTTGCATGGGTCCACTCCACCATGCAAAAGAACCCAACACAGTTTTAATATTGCACCAGCTCATATTTTGCATTAGTGCCTTATTAAGAGTTTGGATGGGCGAGAGTGGCACCGCCTACTCCCACACCACCAAACCCATGTACAAACCACCTGCCAGATCTGGAGTTTTCTACTGCCTTGTGGGCCGTTGTTTGGCATTCCCGTGCCTAGGAATGTCAAAGTCAGTACCTGCACAGCATTGACTTCTGCAGTCCATGCCACGCAGGTACTAGTGTGCATGCACACTGGAGGGCACATGTTGTGCCCCCTGCGTGGCTCCACATGACGTGACTTGCTGTGAGGCACAAGGGGGCCCTGCAGGGCCTTCTTTGTTTCCTCACAGCCACACATGTCATGGCAGTTGCACCACCATGAAAAGTGTGGCAGTGTGGAAACTCAGAATATACTGGGTGGGCCACAGCAGCTACGCCAAGCATATTGCGGTCTCAATACCACTGTGTCACTGCCAGGGGTGGCAGTTGTGGTGGTCCCAGGGCAGCCCGACTGGCCTGGTCACAATGGGGTAGTTGTAAGACCGCCACAACTGTGCCCCGGAGAGTCTGGCAGTTTGTGGACTGCCAGACCTGTAATAAACCCCTTAGTGTCATCCATACTATGGAAGATGCCACACAAGCAACTGTGGCTCCATATCTAACACCTAAGTGCTCTGGCGGTACAAACAACTGTTGCATCACAGGGGCACTTTATAAAATATGTCTCCTTCCTAGATTGTTCCAGGGCATTTGGACATACAGATAATCTGTTTACCAAAAAGAACAATATTCAAAGTGCAAGGCTGATGTAGTCATCTAAATAAAATTACAAAAATGATTTGATCTCCAACAGAATCATACTTTCAATCTACCCTCTTGAGCCAATGCTCAACGTACTGTGTGGTTAGTTGAGAAAATCTAGAAGATACACACATTTGTATCAAAACAGGAGCATATTGAAAGAAGGTAATGAATGACTTGATCCAGAGTTGATCTATTGTACTTTCTTGTTTCAAGGGTTATGGGGATCTCAATAACATCTATGCCCCTCCCACCTTTGACATGTCAATGGATTCTGACACCATGCTAATTTAATTTGCAAATGAAAGTGCTAGACACATGTATCATCTTTTCAATGACGGAATGGCTACAGAGTGATGTCAAGTAAACACATTAGAATTTGGAAAAATAGGTTGAATAACAGGAGGTGAAAAATGTAACAGTTATTGAGAAAAGTGTAAGGTTGTCATAGAAAATTAAAACAACTTCATGAAATAACTGCCCATTTTGGAGATCAGCAGTGAAAAAATATGTGTTTGTTCATTGAAGGGAATGCAGAAAAATACAGTCAAATAACTGATGATGTACAAAGGCATTCTGACTTTTTAATTCATAGAAACATGAGTAGGAATATTTGAATACATGCTAAGGGCTACTTGAGGAGGGAGCATTTGTTAATCTCTTTGGGGCTTTCTTTAAATAAACATAGATCTTAAATTAAGCAGCATTTTTTACATTAAAGTTTTGAAATTGCAAATTCCTACATAGATAACAATGCAAATTAAACGTCGTTAAAGAAAATAATTGTTTTAGGTCTCTAAATACTGTGTGCTTCATTTACGAAAAAATGACACAACGTGGCTCTACAAGTCATTTTGCTGCTCTGAGCTGCACTATTTAAAAGCACGGGGATGCACCGTATTAATAACAATACAACAAAACTGTGCTTTCCCCTGCACTGGTGCACAATTGCCTGCCATGCACCCTTGCCTCATGCTGCAAGGGATGCCTTTTTCATTGATGGCATTTTCTTCTTTGTTTACGTGCTGCAGAATGCAGCACGCATAGAAATAGGAAAAAAGGAGGAGAAATAATAGTATTTCTCCTCATTGCGCCACACTCACAGGAACACCCATGGATTGCCCCTTTCACGCAGAGTAATGCATGAAGGGAGCCTACATTTATAAAACCATGAAAAGCCACGCAGATTGATTTTCTGTGGCCTTGTAAATATGGCCAGGCACACTGCAACGCCAGTGTGTCAAAAAATGACACACTGGAGGCACAATGGGCTTGTAAATGAGGCCTTAGGTATTCACACTAAAGTCTTTGATGCCTTACTTTCTATATAATTTCGATGTGGAAGCCAGCAGTTTTTAGTAGTACAAAAGAAAAGAAAAAAGAAAAAATTCCTTTCTGTGTTCTTCAATGTAATACTATTCAAGACCTTGTCATACAATTTAGATAATCCCTAAGCATATAACCTTCACACACAAAATTGCATATGTTACCTTGATTTTATTTAAAAACAGGCATTAATTGCCTAAATTCATAATTTTTTATACAAAAAATACAATATTCATAGTATATCCAATACTGTCAAAATTTAACAAACACACAATGTCCAGTCATTAAAAACAAATTTCAGTTAAAAAGAAGTCCTTTTGTCGACGCGTTTCGGTGTCATGTTCTGATTTTGTAAACACCTTCCTTAGGACAGATCAAAATTAAAAACATCACATCTGAAAACAAATACATACAATTAATATTTGGAAGATTTATGCGGATTTTTCTATACTACATCTAAATTATATAGGTATCATGCCAAGGTCTAGAGGATCTTACTTTTAAATGTATATATCAAGTTTTATATTCGAAATTGACCAGTAATAAGCTTTTGGTCCTTCTTCCAAGGGTTCAGCGAGACATCCTCCTGTATTTTAAAAATAGCATAGATAGGCTCTTAAGTATAGGCCATCTGTTGGTAAGAGTCACCATTCCCTTTTGTCATTTCCCAACTGGTGGCTAATTAGCTTACTTACAATTGTATCGATGTTTTCACCTCTCAGTATTTTTCTAATGCAGGGCCATATTTAGTGATACTATCGCTCCTGTTGGGGAACGATTCTTCCTTGGCGTTTTTTTACTATTTTCATCCTTATCTTTAAGGTGCCACCTTTAGCTCCTCGGTGTATATACTTTGGAATGCACCTACAGTCAAAGAGAAGTTTCATCAATACTACTATTTATCCTTCGTTTCATTTTAATAATAAACTAAACATCCAAATCAAGTAACTGTGAACCATGCGGTCTATATTATTGACCTGTGACTCTATTTTTAATTGGTTCAAAGATTGGGTATATTAACAGGCTTATTTCTACCCACTATTCCCATGTTTTTTATCAATTCATTAGGATGCTCCAACAGCCCATAGACGCCTGATCTAATTAAAAAACTCCCGAGTGTTTTGGCGTATTCCTTACCTGGCGTTTCAACTGATCGTCCGCGTCAGCCACCTCCTGGGTTGATTAATGGCATGACTGCGGGATCCTCACCACGCCTTTATATACCCCACGCCCAGTCTTTTAATTGAATAATTGTGCTAGTTAATTATGTGACGGGCGGTAATTCTCATGTTTGTGATCGCGCTTCCGCATCACGTGGTATAACAATATGCGCGCTCATCACAGGATGTTGATGTATTTTTAAATACGCCCGCCATTTTAGTAGTTCCAAGTCCGTTTGGTGACAGTATTATCACAATTCGGCTATTTAAAACGCCCCAATATATGCAGAAAAAGTATTATTAGTTAAATAACTAGCGTTATGGATCTCACTAGTATTATTTTGACTACATCTTTACAATCCAATTTAAAGTTTGTTAAACACGAAGGATCCGGCTCTGACACAACACAGTGTCACCTGCGCTCTAAATCCACTTAGTACCCATTGGAGGAACTTTTTCTAACATGTAAATGAGATAAGTAAAAAACTTTTATGCATATAGAATTCTTTTCATAACACAGTCTACTAAATAAACATTTTGAGATTCACTACATTACCACACATCAGGAACCTCATTGAATGAATTAAATAACCTTACATCATAATTCATCATTAGGTAATTGTACATGATTTAAACAATCTTCAGATTCAATAGTCATGTTTGGTGTCTATATATTGATGATTATAGGTAAATGACATACAATAAATCCTATTTGCTTACACCATATCAGTATGAGTCTTTCATGAAAAGTCTATTTCATTAAACATTGTTCATACTATTTACATTTCCTCCAATGCTTCTTATACAATATCCAGTAGGCCGACAAACATGGAAAATCACAGACCATTACTGTTGTAAGAAACACATTTTTTGGGGTCTCGTACGAGTGCGAAGTCTTAATACAGATATCATTATGTACAGACAACATTTCCTTATACAGTTTACAAAACATTATCTGATCATTCTTTTCCACTCTTCCCTACTATTCAGACCTTGGTGGTAAGTTTTACATTTTGACATGTAGAATTGCTCTCTTTGTTTCCATTTTTTTTCCATGTCGCCACCTCTGAATGAAGGTTTAATTCTTTCTAGAATGAACCATTTCAAGTCCTCTATTACATGATTACTACTCGTCCAATGTTCTATCAGGGGTGCATTCTTAAAACCTTAACCACCATCCACCTGGACTCCCAATATAGGCCTTGTGGGACAGGAAATTGACACCTTTGAGAAAGCAATAACAATAGGTTTGGAAAAATTATTAGAGGAAAAAATATGGACAGAAATCAATTTATCCAAGAAGGAGAGGGAAGCACTCATTGATTTATCTAGATGTGAGGAAATTACTATTAAGCCCGGAGATTTTGACAGTATTGGATACACTATGAATATTGTATTTTTTGTATAAAAAATTATGAATTTAGGCAATTAATGCCTGTTTTTAAATAAAATCAAGGTAACATATGCAATTTTGTGTGTGAAGGTTATATGCTTAGGGATTATCTAAATTGTATGACAAGGTCTTGAATAGTATTACATTGAAGAACACAGAAAGGAATTTTTTCTTTTGTACTACTTGTATTACCCAGTCTTTTCAGGTTTTATGGGAAACTCTCTTTTTTTGAAAATGTTGACTGCATAACAGTAAAATGCATATAACTATCTATGTTTTCTAATTTGCATTCACTTGTCCAAGTAAACTGGCAAAAATTCTGAGAAAGGCTGAGTTTTTTGTTTAATTGTAACTTTTTTTTGTTTATTCAGTTTTAAAAAAAAAATAACAAACAAGTTCATCAATACTGATACACAATTACAAAGCAATAGTGAGCATGATTTTACAGTACAACGAGTATACAACCACATTTAGTCCATTTCATACAGATTGTTGGCAATGGCAATAGATCCTTAACTATTACATTCATATAATCTAGTCGGCTGATACACTGAGTTATTTGGAAGTGAACAGGCCCCCTATATCTCTTGGCCTAGAAGCACTTAGCAACTCCTCTACATAGCATATAAGCTGATCTCGGCAAAATGCCTTGTCTTGTATCCAATTATCATGCTTCGCAGAGGGCCTCCCACCTCAATGAAGGGAAATTCTCAGTTTTGCTAACAGTAACGCTATAGCCACTAATTTCTGGTTGATAGATTGTATGTTTTTGACAATACCTAGCAGGCATGTTTGTGGAGTGCATTGGCTCCTCAACCATATTGGTAAGAGTGCGAGTAACCTGTACCCAACAGGCATGTACTTTAGTGCAATTACACGCTAAATGCTTTAAGTCTGCGTTCGGTGCCCCACATCTTTCACAGCAAGCGTTATCTTTCAATCCATACTTACAAAGTTGTACAGGGGTATAATAGGTTTGGTGCAGATATTTGAAATGGAATATTCTAAGATTTCCATTTGCGGTCAGTTGCTCTGTTAACATACAGCATGTCTACCAAACCTCCATATTCAATAGTGGTGAGAGGATAGCATTCCACCTATCCAGAGGCCTTCAGCTGATATCCCTTTGTCTTTCTGTGAAGTGTAATTTAGTTCTGTAATAAGCTTCGATCGTATTTCTGTTGTGTGAATCATTTGAAGTGCCCCCAAGGCCTGTGGCTCATCTAGAAATTGCGGATATAAAGTGCGCAAGGCTGCGCACAGTCTGCTGGTTATGAACAGCAACATTGGGGACACATCACCATCCGCTAGCAGCATTGAAGAGTCTATGAATTTCTCCTCACCGTAGACATCCCCCATCATATGAAGCCCTGCTGCATGCCAAATAGTGAGTGAGTCACTCTCTCTCCTAATGGAAATTTCAGAAAGAAACAACGGCATAGCTGGAGCATGCAATGGGGTTTTACTTGCCCGTCATCCAAGTTCCTTCCACGCATGCACAGTGCATTGTACCATATATATTTCCCCTTGTTCTAAAACTGTACTAGTATTTGTGATCATGGCCTTGAGTGGCACAGGATGCACCGCACCTGCTTCTACTGGATAGTGATTCACTCCAAGCAGGTTGTAGTATTTCAAGAGTATTTATTGTAGTAGTTACAAGTACAGATGTTCAGTCCAGGACTAGCCCCACCAAAAGCAGCCAGCATGCTGCTCAGCCCTTCTCCAACTGTAGTCTCTGACCCTCAACATTCCATATTACATCATTCTAGGAGGAACTCACTGGCAGAGCATTAACACATAGAACCCAGGATATAACATATCCTCCTTTCTTCCAAAAAGGAAAACAGAAAAGAACACTGTAACAGATGAAGAGAAAAAGAGAAAAGCAGACTCAAGATACAGAAGCTAGATGAATGAAAGAGAGAACCAAAGAGAGACAAAAAGAGCAGAGAGAGTGACAAAGGAAATATGACAACAGATAAACATAATCCAATATCAATCCTCCCTTCTTTATATAACCAAAGAAAAGAAAAAGTGGTAGGAGAAACCATCAATGACTACAACCTGCACAACTGCTGGCCAGACAGGTATGCGAGGAAGCAAGTTAGAGAAGGAAGAAACAAGAAAACGGAGAAGAGAAATGCAGAATATTACTCATACAACTCCATCGCATAATTAAAAAAATGAATAATAAATCGTAAAGAGCACTGGGTTAAAGTGTTAAAGACAACCCATGCACTGTAGAAATGGGACTAGAACCCAAACTATACACCAAAAAGTGTAACAATTCGAATGTGCAAATACAATCTTGAGTGGAGAATAATATGATGAGCACTATTAGAAACAAAGTACAACTCACACTACACACCTTAAGAAAGGTAAAATTGTGCACTGCGAGAAAAGGGTATAAATGAATGTGAGTAAATACGTGAACGAACGCACCTCGAATTGAGGTCACATGTTGTGCACCATGTGGAAGGATGCACCTCGTGGAAAGGTACAAACAATGTGCACTGAGCAATGAGAATAGGACCCATGCGAGACACCTCGAGTGGAGGTCATGTGATATGCACATAATGATGGGAGAAGCCCCAACAGACACACCTCATGGAGAGATCAAGAGCTGTGCATTGTAGGAGTGGGACAACAGTACACGTAACACACCTTGTGTACTTTGAGGTAAAAAAAAAATGTGCACTGTAACAAAAAGGAACAATAAATATTGCACACTGTACGATATTGACATTGTGAAGTCTTTGGGGTGATCACTGACATAATATCGTCGACCACAATATCGAGTTACAAAAATATCGGCGATAAAATATCGACTACAATTATATAGACATCCAATACATAATTAAGAACCTACAAATATATCGACTACAAATTATCGACTATAATAATTATTGAAATCAACAATATCGAAAGACAAAATATCGAATTAACAAATATCGAGCATTCAGAAAATAAACAGTACCCAACAAAAATATCGAAAGCAAATATATAGATTACACTAATATCGAAATTAATGGTATATTGACACTATAAAAAATACCTAAATCATTTGAAATAGTCTACAACTATATATATTAAATATATAATACACTCCAAAATATATATAATACAGATAATAAATTTTTTTCGAAAAACATACAAAAAAACCATTTTAACCACATATCATCCGAACATTGCAGTAAATTAAAAAAAATATACATAATACTTTTAACATATAGTTGCTTAATATCATCACATATATTTCAAAGAGACCAAAAAACAAACCAGGTTTACTGCAGAAGTCTTCAGTCAATAACATTTCAACAACACCAAACAAACCTATTACACTGAAAAAAATTCAACCAACCAATATTATTCTCCCACTCTTAATTCATCCAATCAAATGAAGCAACTAATCAAATACACAGTATAAAAGGATTATTTTCCTACTGCTATTTCCTACTTCTAACTCTAAAGAAAGAAGAAGGAGGACACTCTGTCCAACTGTTTCCTGAAATAACTACTTTTCCAGACAAACTCCTACAGAAATAATTCAAGTAAGTTAAACTAATTTGTAAATAAAACACAAGTATTAGGCTAAAAATTCAAATTGTTCTCAAAATAGTTTAAATAACATTTCGTTTTTACCTTTTACATTTCTTCAACAGACATCTCCAAAACACAGCAATAAACGTGTAACAGATTATTTACTACAAAATCCTAATTGTAAGTATATTTAAATGTTTTCTAATACACCAACTACATTAATAAACCCAAATTTCTAATACACATTTTATCTTTATTCTATCTTCTTAACAGAAATTTCGAAGATATCCAAAAATTACTCCATCAAAGCTAAAGAATCTACAAATTAAAAAAGTAAGTATATATTTTAAAGTATTTAAAAACCCTAAACTGCTAACTACAAGACAGCTTCCCCCTACAAACCTCTCAAAATATTTTAAAATAATAGAATAACTACGTTTTTTAAATTTCTACCAACAGAAAGAAAAGAACGAAATAGAAGACAAAGCTTGAAAACACCTTGTGAAAAATCCAAATTTCAAAAAACAATAAATGTAAGTATAATAATTAAAATATAAATGCATTTAAAACATGTATAGCAGTTTTTTAACTATAAATTTATTTATTTCTAATCTTTCCTAGCACAACAAATATAAACATGACTGAAGGTGCAGAGTTTGTAATGTCTCAAAAAAATAAGCTATTACTATGTTTTACGGGGTATGTGAATACGCAAGAAAAACAGTTAGGACGTAAAGTATTTTGGAAATGTAGTAAATACTACTCTACCAAATGCTATGGTAGAGCTACAACAGAAGAAGCTAATGTACTATCTACCAAGGAACACAATCACCCCCCTAACATAACTGAAATTGAGGTCAGGGATGCCCTTGAAAGCATAAAAGAAGCTAGTACAAGGACTGACAAACCAACAACTCAAATATTAAAAGAGGAACTCTTAAAAGTTCCTCAACATGCTTCTGGGCAACTACCCTCAATTGACTCCCTAAAACGAACAATTGCCTGACAGAAAAGAGTCACAACAACTACTCAACCTAATCCTAAAACGTTTGAAGATGTTGTCATTCCACCTGAACTGAGTATAACTCACAATAAAAAAACATTCTTACTATTTGACAACAAATGCTCTACAAATCGAATTATAATGTTTGGTACTGCAAACAATTTAAGAAAATTACAAGACTGCCAACACTGGATGATGGATGGGACTTTTAAAACATGTCCTTAATCATTTTACCAGCTCTACAGCATACATGGACTGTACCACCATTCTAACATCCCTTTTATTTACTGTTTGTTGCCCAACAAACAACAAAATACATACACAGAAGTACTAAATACAATAAAACAGGAAACAAATAATTATTTTCCACAGAAAATAATTATTGATTTTGAACTAGCAATGATCAATAGTATATTAAAAACGTTCCCACACACAGCAATACAAGCGTGTTATTACCATTTTAATCAAAGCATTGGGAGACGCCTGCAAAAATCGACATTTTGGGGTTGATTCCGATTCGGGATGAAAATCCGTGGTACGATTCGTACCCGTTTACGTACGAATTGAAAAAACCCGTCAGAATTGCGTAGTACGATTCGAAGTTCGCAAATACGTACGAATATCAGCGAACCGTACGAACCACATTCGAAAACCCGTACGAAATGTCGTCTGAACTTCAACCGTACGATTTGTAAACATGCCGTACGAACTAACAAGTACGATACTGACCAGGGACCAAGTACGCGATTTGTACGGGCAAACGTAGTCCCGCATGAAGCACGATTCGTACGGAAAACATCGCGTATGAGCGAGCCGCACTAACAAATACGAGGCGCACACCCTACAATCAAGCGTACACGAACCCCGGCGACGATAAACAAGCCTAACTGCCAGACGCACTAACAAATACGAGGCGCACACCCCACAATCAAGCGTACGCGAACCCCGGTGACGATAAACGAGCCTAACTGCCAGACGCACTAACAAATACAAGGCGCACACCCCACAATCAAGTGAACACGTACCCCGGACACGATAAACAAGCCTAACAGCCAGACGCACTAACAAATACGAGGTGCACACCCCACAATCAAGCGTACATGTACCCCGGCCACGATAAACGAGCCTAACTGCCAGACGCACTAACAAATACGAGGCGCACACCCCACAATCAAGCGTACATGTACCCCCGGCGACGATAAACGAGCCTAACTGCCAGACGCACTAACAAATACGAGGCGCACACCCCACAATCAAGCGTACACATACCCCGGACACGATAAACGAGCCTAACTGCCAGACGCACTAACAAATACGAGGCGCACACCCGACAATCAAGCGTACATGTACCCCATGCGATGATAAACGAGCCTAACTGCCAGGCGCACTAACAAATACGAGGCGCACACCCCACAATAAAGCGTACACGTACCCCGGACACGATAAACGAGTCTGACTGCCAGACGCACTAACAAATACGAGGCACACACCCCACAATCAAGCGTACACGAACCCCGGCGACGATAAACGAGCCTAACTGCCAGACGCACTAACAAATACGAGGCGCACACCCCACAATCAAGCGTACACGTACCCCGGACACGATAAATGAGCCTAACAGCCAGACGCACTAACAAATACGAGGCGCACACCCCACAATCAAGCGTATATGTATCCGGCCACGATAAACGAGCCTAACTGCCAGACGCACTAACAAATATGAGGCGCACACACCACAATCAAGCGTACATGTACCCCCAGCGACGATAAACGAGCCTAACTGCCAGACGCACTAACAAATACGAGGCGCACACCCCACAATCAAGCGTACACGTACCCCGGACACAATAAATTAGCCTAACTGCCAGACGCACTAACAAATACGAGGCGCACACCCACAATCAAGCGTACATGTACCCCGGCCACGATAAACGAGCCTAACTGCCAGACGCACTAACAAATACGAGGCGCACACCCCACAATCTAGCGTACATGTACCCTCGGCGACGATAAACGAGCCTAACTACCAGACGCACTAACAAATACGAGGCGCACACCCCACAATCAAGTGTACATGTACCCCGGACACGATAAACGAGCCTAACTGCCAGATGCACTTTCAAATACGAGGCGCACACCCCACAATCAAGCATACACGTACCCCGGACACGATGAACGAGCCTAACTGCCAGACGCACTAACAAATACGAGGCGCACACCCCACAATCAAGCGTACATGTACCCCCAGCGACGATAAACGAGCCTAACTGCCAGACGCACTAACAAAGACGAGGCGCACAGCCCAATAAACAAGGCTACAGTCTACACAGCATAGGAAAACAATGTCCTTGGCACACACAAACAAACAAACAGAGGGCCCAAGTCACAACCACCCCTTATGACACACCCACAAAAAATTCAAAAAAAGCCACACCCACAAATGGACCAATAAAAGGGCCCACACATACAACCCATCATCCTTTGCAACAGACCTATTCTTGCTAAGACACAGACATCACACCAACAACTGCAGCCACACACCTTCACACATACACCCTATCTCATTCACACACACCACCCCTTCACAATCAGACCCACAAACCCTCATCCATACACACCATCACCCCCCCAATCACATACACCCCACACCATGTCCACACTAAAGGGTCCAAAGTTCACTAACCCGGAGATGGAGATCCTTACAGATGAAGTCATCAGAGTTTATCCACAGCTGTTTGGTGCATTGGTCAGACAGACCAGCATAGCTCAAAAGAGAAAAGACACGCTTGTGGGAGAGGATAGTCGAGAAGGTGAATGCAGTTGCACCCATCAGGCGCACCAGGGCGGTTTGCCAGAACAGGTGGTACGATCTGCGGAGGATGGTCAAGCGCAAGATGGATGAGGACTACGCCAACGCTCATCACACTGGAGGTGGACCTCCCCGCAGACCTGCACAATACCAGCCCTGGGAGGAGAAAGTCATGGCCATGCTACCACCGGTGGGAGTTCATGGAATTGAAGGAGCCGTTGAGCCTGGTGAGTATACAAACAACTCATGTAACATGGGTTGGTGTGGGGGGCTCTGTCCATGACTCCCTGCAGTGCCCAACAGTATGGGGGGGTGTGGCCATGACTCCCAGCAGTGCCCAACAGTATGGGGGGTGCAAGGGGAGTTGCAGAAGGCTGCAAGGGGGAGGGTGAGAGGGTGCAAGATGTATGGTAGGAGGCAGCACTCAACCCATATGGGCCAGGTACACACCCATGCACCATGCTCAATGCACAGGGAGTGTGAAAGTACTGACAAGATAGCTGACACTGGGCCCTGGTGTAGGCAGCACATGGGCCTCCTGTGGCCAATGCAAACACTAACACCAGGACAAGTGAAGATATCTTGCACAGGAACTCACAACCACTATAATGGCAGCATGCTTTATGGGGGGACAGACACACCACGAGAGACGCCCACTTGCCAATCACACTCAAACTAATACCATGGCCTGTCACGCACACCCCTTACAGAAACTGAGCCCCTGGGGACAGACAATGGAATGCACCACTGTCACAATCGTCATGTAACAAAACCTCAAAAATACTGATCTGATGACTTATGCAAACAAATAAAGCACAGTGCAGAATCACAAGTCCATTGTGCCTCTCACACAGTGCTGTTGCCACATCTTGATGATGCTGTGGATGCACTCAAGTAGCACCATGGACATGGGTATTGACAAGGTAATGCTTCTTAGAGAAGTGGCACGTCCTAAAGCCCTGTGCCTGAAGAGGGTGTACTGCTCCTGGGGGGTTGGCAGTGGGTGGCTGTCTTGGCCCTGCAAACCCTCTCTAAAGTACCTTGATGAAATCAGCTAAATTCCAATCAGTCGCCATCATAAACATGCAGCATAAAAACCCTGTGCATGCTTGCACCAGCAACAATTATTCAGACTGCATTGTGCAGATTGGGCCACACAGAGCACATCTTGAACTGTGTGGTGCTGGCCACACAAGCCACAGCAATGGCTGTGACATTCATCAAAAGACATTACCCAACATGTCAAGCACCCCTGATCGCATGTCAATCTCGGCCCACAACATACACATACACAAGTGAACACTTTCTAAAATACAAAGCAGGGGGAACATTGATAACGACTATGTATATTACATTTGGATGTTGCATGATAGTGCATTAACAGTGTTTCTCTCTCACACCCACAGGGGAACATTTTGGAAACTACCCCCAACCAGGGGAAGAAGGATCCCAGTCCCAGGCTCAGCACGGCAGTGACCCCACCGTAACTGAAGTCTCTCAACACACTGTGGATGACCCCAACCAACCAGGCTCCTCTGAATCCCAAACCTCTGCAGCAGCTGGAACAGATACATCTGTGCCAACCACCACACCCATTCCCGCCACATCCCAGCAGACAGCTCGGAGCCCTGCCAATAATACACAACAGAGCCTGTCTGACAATGAGGGACATCGTTCACCAGGCACCCATGAGGTGGCAGATGACACCTCCACTGCCAGCACTCATGGGTCCCGTCGACATGATGTGCCCACAAGCGTCGGACTGGCTCGTGTGGGCAGGGGTGGTGGGAGTGGCGCTAGGCGGAGGCGAGAACCTGACCAGCCAGCTGCAGGGCCCAGTATGTCCGAACTCCGAGACATCATGGATGAATACCGGTGGGACACCAGGGAGTTCAGTCTGGTAGTGGAGGCCCTCACCTCAACAAAATGACAGATCAGCAGGCCCAGCTACATGCCAGTCAAGAACGACACCAGGGACGGATGGAGGCAAGACTGGATGAGCTTGTGATGGTGCATCGGGAAATTAACCAATCGCTCCGTCTGATCGCTGTCAACATGCAGCACCCTCCCTGTGTCACTAGGCCAGAAACATCTAGGCAAAGACCATCAACAGGCACAGGGAGGGAGGAGGAGGCGGAATTGTCAGACGGAGATTCCCATGCATCGCCAAGGCCTGCACGTGAGGGTCCCCCAAGGAAGGTTGGTTGTCCACGGTCAAGACGTTGAGAGGCATAGGGCCATGAACAACTCCCAGGTCACCTGGTCTGGCATCTTGCCTTTGTGTGCAACAGCATCACCCTATTGACTTTAACACTCTCCCACATGGACTTGCTGGTCGCAGTGTGCCCAATGATGCCAAGCACTGTGGCCTGGATTCTGTTGACCCATACTGTAAGGCATCACATCTCCCGCTGTGAACTTTGGATTCCCCCCTTCTTGTACAGCACCTACTCACGTTACACGCACAAGAGTAAAAAATAAATCTCACTTGCACTAAAAGCATTGATGTATTTGTATGTACTCAGATTCTAATACATTTGTGAGGTGAAATGTCTTCAAATGCCACCGTCTACTGCAAACTATTGCCATCTACGCACATGGATTTTAGTTCGGCAGTGGAAATACATAGGTCACAAGATAGCCTAAATTACATACATGGATAGCAATACTCACCCGCGATGGTTACTAACTGCAGAAGATGGGGTTTGCTTGAAATACTGCAATGACAGACAGTCATACAAGAGTGTGTGAGGTGTCAAGAGCATGGCAAATATGCTAGGTGTCCACAGAGGGAGCACCAGGATCTGTGTAATGAGGAATGAGAACTAGCAGCCACATGCTGTTGTACTGTGGATGTGAAGATTGATGGCCTGGCCAAGGGTGCCAACAGGGACTGAGGGCAATAGGGTGTTAGATGTTAGACGTCCATATCATTTATTTAACCTGGGTCTGTGGAGTGCCGACTGAGTGTGGCTGATGAGTATGAAGGTGAAACTGCATTTGACTGTGGGTCCATTGTAGGTATCTCAGGCGGATGGTCATGTGGCAGCAGAAGGGGATGTTGAGGATGCGGTGTGTGCATGCACCCTGCATTTCCACAAGTACTCCGTAAGTCACATTCTTGTTCCTGTGTAGAGGTAGTTGCTGTAGTAGGGCTGGCTGGTATTGTGGACGGTAACCCGGCTGAACACCACCTTGCCAACAGACATCACCATAGACATACCTGAAGGAAATGACAAATCCCGCTAACACCACACCAACAGAGTGGTAGGAGGAATTCCCATTATCCACATTAATAATCCCAGAGTCACTACCAACAACGACACCCTCCACATCACCCAAAACATGCATTTACTGATCCACACAAACAACACCCTCTGAGGAACACTCATCTACAGACCACCTGGAGTCCCAACACTATTCACCAACTCCATCGCTCACCTCATCAGCACGCATGCCCTCGCCTACAGTGACTATATCCTCCTTGGGGAAATTTACTGTCACCGTAATTACAACTATGACGTAAACTCCACCGCCCTGATGGACAACCTTGCCAACCTTGGATTACAACAACAATTGACAACCCACACCCACAACGCTAGACACACACAGGAACCCATCTTTGCAGAAACTCCACACATCTCATCCAACAACACCACCTCACAACACTGGAGAGACCACTGAAGCCTATACTTCACCTTCAGGAAACCAAACACAATCCCCCTGCACACAGACCATGCCACGCAGCTGCTGGTGCAAGCTCAACAAGGACTAACTGACAGCCACCCTTACCCTGAGCCCACAAGCCAACACCACCAACCCCCACACCGCTGCCATCTTCCTCAAACAGTGGATCACAGACTGCGCAGACACCTTCATCACAATCAAGTCCTCCGCCACCTAACACAACAACCACATTGCCACATGGTTCACCAAAGATCCCCGGACCTCCAAGTCCACCTCTTGTAAGCTGTAGAACAGCACGCACTGCAAACAATCACCAAAAAGCTGCAACGTACACCTGAGTGCCCCCCCGCATACACCACCAAAACTTCATGACCGACAACAGGACACCCATCAAGGACCGGCTAGACACCAACGCACACACAAGCAAATAGCACATCAACATTGCTAATCAACTCTCTAAAGCCAAATATAGCGCCTACAACATTCCAACATCACAAGACCTGTGTGACTCATTGGCCAACTTCGCTCACGGTAAGATCAACCACATCCACAAAAGATTCTACTCCACCAGCCCCCATCCACAATGAGACCACCCCCCCTGCTACAAACACCCACAAAATTGACCTTATTGGCTGCTACAACGTCCGCACTGAAGACACCATCATGAGCAAGGACTACATTCACTCTGGATCCCCATCTGACCCATGGCATATCAACTTTTCCTAACAAGCCAGATAAGCAATCTCACTACTTCTCCGTTAAAATATCCTACTTCTCGTTCAAAACAACAACCTTCACAGGGAGTATTGACAATGGTGTGTTCACTGGCTTACTGAATAAACCTAAGGTGGACCACAAATACATCTCGAAATTCCTGCACATCTCTCTGCTCCCCTTCCCAGAACAAGTTATGTTGAATATAATCAACAGACAGCTGACCCACAACCTCAAAGACAAAACCATCATAGAACCAACACAGTCTGGATCCTACATCAACCAGAGCATGGACCCCGCCTTCATAGCCAACACCAACAACATCTGCATACTCATGGACAAAGGAGAAACAGACGCCCACATCCAACAGGACCTATCAGCAGACTTCCACACGGTCGCCCGCGGCACCCTAACAGTACACATCCATGACTTAGGAAGCAAAGCGAGTGCCCTGGCTGGACCACATCCTTTCCCACCGGCACAACCTCGGGCATCTGCCTCCCACAGTACTGTTCCAAAACCACTGACACCATCCACATCGTCACACTGGGGTCATCCCACAGCCCAACTGACTTAATTATCCACATGGCACAACTCACCCATGTGGCACAACAACCAAGCTTCAATATCATCTACTATGCCAATTACACCCATTTGATCATATCCCTCACCAAGGACCCACAAATTGGCAACATCTACCTCCACAGAGAAATCACGGATGTAGCAAAATGGAGTAGGGACAGCAGGTTGATGCAGAATCCTGAAAATTCTGAAGAACACTTCCTCGGCCCAACCAGCTCAGCCTGTGACGACTCCTGGTGGCCAACATCGCTAGGAGCAGCACCATAAGCCACCAAACACGCACACTACCTGTGGGCCATCCTGGACTACTCACTCCCCATGACCAAGCAGGACTACGCCATCTCTGCTTTCAGCTCCAACACCCACTGAATGGGCCGCAGGATCTTATAATGGATCAGCTCTAATATACAAAATACTGTCACCCTGCCCCTCTCCAACAGTTGACTTGAGTAAGTGAACGCCATCTACGCAGCTACAACAATCACACTCCTGAGCCTGCTGCAACGCATCTGGAACACATCGGCACGTCTGATCCTCATTTACCACAACCCGGCCACATCACACAACACCCCAGAGGCCTGCGCTGACTCCCTGTTAACAACAAAATAAGCTTCTAAATCCACATCCACGCACACAAATCTCTACACCACGCAGGACCAGCATACCACAACCACAGACTCACCTTCTACACACCCACCCACAGCCTCTGCTCTACCAACCATGCTCTCGCCACTGTCCCTCACATCCCGAATAACACGGACAGTGACAGATCAATCTCCTACCTCGACTCCAAGACCTGGTACACCCTCCCTACAAGTCAACTACAGAACCAGGACCTGCTGCCCTTCACAATAATTCTCAAGGCCAGTGTGTTTATATCAGTACCAGCACCCCCCAGCGCATTGAGACCGTCACGGGTAGGTAATGCGTCAAACTAACGAATCAACTGATTGTAGATGGCTTAGGCAAAATCTGTGTGTAGTGTAGGAGAGCTGTAGATGATAGTTACAATTATGCTGGTCAGGATGCTGGTGTGAAACAGGCTGTGCAAATGTTTGACAATGCAGAGTGTGTCCATGGTGTTGGATGTGACTCAGAGGGTGTAGGCCGTTAAGTCTGACCAATCATAATCCTGGATTGGGTGTGTGATCCCTGTGGGTTTTTGAAAATCCGTCTGTGATCTCCCGGCATGAGTGTTGTTCTCAGGTTGCGTACTACCACGTTACAGCATTTGAGGCGATGTGTGGTGGTGTTGTGTCAACAAGGTAATACACCACAATGTGGTGCTGCTGGAAGTAGTGTGTGTGCAGTACGAGGCACATGACCTGGTTGTACGTACATGCACTGTTAAGTGTGTCTGCGTCGAGTTGTCAGTATGAGTTGCACACACAGCCTGAGAGCCTGTCATGTGTGTGTTCGTGGTAGCGTGTTACCAGGTGGATGATTGTCAGCTGTTCACTGTGTGGAGGTTGTCTGGGGCATGAGTCTGTTGTATCACATCTGTAATTAAATACAAAGGAGTCTAAGTGGATACCATTGGCAAATGCCGCCCCCATTCAGACACTGTTCAACAACAAAAAGGCCGAACCCAACTCTCAACAAATTCCTTACAACCAATGTCAGAGTTACATGGCCAATCTAAAATACTGCCTCAGAGGTGTACCTTTAGACTAATCCATAGGGTCATGTTGTGTTTTACGTTTACATAACATTGACACCAAGGTCTGATCCCACTCACTAAATTAAAAATGAAGAGAGCTATGAGAGAGTCCCTCACGGTAGCAACACCCGAGGGGGTTCCTGACAGACAATTGCCAGTTTACCCACTTCTCATCATCGGCCACTCAATCTTCATCTGAGTAAAGAACACAGAGGTAAATACAAACAGTGATTCACTAACTAATAATAATATGGTGATAAAATAATCAACCACTATGTCCCCTCATGTAATTATGGTGAAATTCATGTGTGTGTGCACCTGGTACCCCTATGAGAGCCAAGGACAATCAACCACCAATATTGAAAAGGGGAGGGACTTGCTAGCTAAACAACTTCTTGCTGATGCGGTCACATGTGTCATCAAATGAGCTGAGTGTCTAGCAGTGTGCATGTTGCAGGTGCTGACGGACCGGCCTTTGTCATGGCGGTTGTGCAACAGTGGCACAGACAAGATGCAGCATGCTCCAATGATGGATTGATGGATGTATGGATGAGTATCTCATAGGAGTGTGTGGCTTGATTGGGGCATGCGGTGCAGCATTGTGGCTGTGGATGCTGCAGCCGGGAGGAGTTAACACATGAGGGCAGAAGGGGCAATTGAACATGCCAAACAGCCACACAACCCAACGATTCTTGCTAGGCAAAAATTGACATGTGTATGTGAGCCTGGAGTGGCTGGTTATCCATGGGTCAGTCCCAGCAAATGTGTGAACATTGAATAAACATCACGGCCACAGGACCAGTCACCATAATGCCAATCAGGGCACAGGACACACTGAGTCAGCAGCTGTGGCCTGCACGTTGTGTGTATCAAGCAACAGAACACATACACAACCATGTACATCATGCACAATATGGTCCATTAGCCATAAAGAACAGCATGCTTGTTGTCAGTGTACACATAACCACATATGATCAATCACTGTAAAGAATGACATATTGAATGCATGCAGTCTGGAGAGATACTGGCGGTGACAGCAATGAGGCACAATGTACAGTGTGAAACACAGTTCCTACACAATAGTATGAACTTACTTGCAAGGCCATGCTGCATCAGCCAATTTAAATGGTCAGTGGCATTGCTCAGACGACTATAACACTCATGCAATGTTGTTACCTGTAATGCTTTTGATACACTCTCCACACAACTGCCAGGGACTGTCCGTACCTGTGACTATCAGAGTAATGTGATGCTGGAAGGTTTCCATCTCCCAATATCCCCTTGGTCTGACTACTAATGACAGACACATTAGGGCGATAAGGCGAGGGAAGGTGAGGATGGGAACTGCAGGGAGGGAGATCGGAAAAAGAGCAAAACATGCATGAGGATTCAATACTTTCAGTTACAGATTCTCATATTATCTTGGCACCTACACTGTACCACTCACACCTGTGTAGTGTAACCACTGCCACTGTGTCTTATTAGTGATCACAGATCTTGCAATGAGCCAAGATCAGATCCTTCAACAGGGACACATGAGAGTTGGTAGGGGTTGTCACCAAAATGGAGCATGTATGAGGCTCACTAGGCTGCTACAATGGAATGAGATCCATGCAGTCATGAACGACTTCACAGTGTATGATTGATGCTCGCGATCTCAGTAATTGTGACGTATAGCAGTGCAAATGACACAAAGCCAACTATACATACTCAGCCCTGTGAATAAGTGAGGGTCATAAAGGGAAAGTTGACATCACCCGCAAGAGCCGTAAGCAGCTTCTCAAATGAGAAAGGAAATAACTTAAACAACATGAAGCCCCTTAGGGGCCACTCATTACCTCTTGCAACTGTGCCTTACTATGCTAGACAGGACAAGCATGTGTAAACAAACTCAACTGTGAGTACATAGGCTCAGTGCTAAAAGATACAACCCTACCGTGACCAGGATATGCTGCATGGCAGAAGAGATTTCAGACATTTACCTCAACGGACTGTTGCCACGTAAGTGTGAACATTAGCTCCAGGCCAACGTTGTGATGTAATCAGCACAACAACCTGGCATCATGAGAAAGGAAAGTTAACATCAACTTACTGAGAAGGCAAGCGAAGCAGTGTTGTCCACCGGCACTGAGGTAACGATGTGACAGTGACATAACATACTGCCACAAGGGGCAATGCATCCATGCAAACAGACTCACAGGACAATTGACAGAACATGTGGGACATACACTGGCCTACACCGGCACAACATGGTTCAAAGGAAATCAAACTGTACTGGCCCACAAGGTTGAGTGGATGATTTGGACACATCCTGCTGCACACAGTGAGGTAGCAATTCTCCACAGTGCCTGTATTTGTGATGTCACACACAATGGCACCCCATGCCATCCGCAATGTGTCAGGGTCAATGTTAACACACATTGATGCATTCACCAAATTCAAAACTCGACTACAGATGACTGTCAAGTAAGGTGACTGTCTTGTCATGGGAGTGGCGCTACATGCAATTTGATACATGGCAATGTGACATCTATGTATGGGCCTACAACATGCACACAAACAGTTTCTACACAATAACAAACCATAACAACAATGAACTGCCTGTTTGGAATCCTTACCTAAAATGACATTTCAACATGTCTGTGCAGGGTACGCTGATTCACCCGACGTTGCTATCATCAAGAGGAATTGCAGGAGGACCAAGATGACACAAACGGACAACAGCCCGGCAACCTGGAAAGGACAGGCACACAAGGGGTCACGTACTGTATAGATTCATTTAGACATGGTCACGTACAATACACTAACAACGTAGTACACTTGTACATTCGAACTGCAATCATTGTGCTCATGTGTGTGGCATGACATCTTCACTTGTGTGACACAGCACCACAAACATCAAAGTGATATTGTGTACAGTCTGCTGGACACACATTATGCTACACATGTCACTCTATGGTGGTAGATTGCACACTATAATACAGGTACTCACTGTTATGAGAAGAAGTTGCGTATGAGTTGACTCCGGATATCACTGTCCTCCTCCTCATCGCTAGCATCCTGGCCAAGGCCTTCGTCCTCAACGGGCGGATGGTCCTCTTCATCAGGATCCAGGATGAGTGGCAACTCCCCCTCCACTGCCATGTTGTGCAGTATGCAGCACACGGTGAAGATGTCACACACCTTGAGCGGGGAGTATGGTAGTGATCCGCCTGTCTTGTCGAGACACCTGAACCGGATCTTCAGGAGTCCAAACGTACGCTCTATCACACGCCGCGTCTGGCCATGTGCATTATTGTAACGCTGGTCTGCAGCAGTTCTGGGGTTGCGTTGTAGAGTCATGAGCCACGGCACGTTCGGATATCCGGCGTCTCCTACAGCAAATACATCATGTCAATGAGTGTGCAATGAGTAGCCATGAGAGAGATGATTTACATTGAGACATACATGAGTAACAGGGTATACCCACCAACAAGAAATGCCCGATGGTTGCGCAGCTGCAGCATCATCTGTGGTACCCTGCTCCGCCTCATGATGAATGCATCATGGCATGATCCTGGAAAACGTGCACAAACATGGGAAATCATCGTGTTAGCAAGACACATCACCAGGGCATTTATGGCGTGGTAATGCTTCCGGTTGCGGAAGGCCTGCTCCTGAGCCTGTGGTGGCACCAGTCCAACATGTGTCCCATCAATGGACCCAATTACATGTGGCATGCGTCGCAGGGCAAAGAATGCACCCTTGACATTGTTCAACTCTTGTGGAGTGGGGAACTTAATGAATTCATCAATGTCCTGCAACATAGCAGCTAAGACATCACGGAGGACACGACTAAACATGGTCTGGGACATCCCCCCCACATCACCTATGGTGAATTGGAACGTACCTGTGACAAAGAAATGTAGGGCTAGCATCACCTTTACCTTGGGTGTCAGCGCAGTTGGATACCTGTGTCGCGGTTGTAGGTGTGGTTCCAGCCTGTCAGTCAAATTCTGAATCAACTCCTGTGGAAATCTGTAGCAGCGGATGCAATCCCGTTCCCTCATGGCATCCAAGTCAGGCAACGGCCTTGGCAGAGGGGGTGCCGTGCACGACATGTGTGGGGAAAAAGTGTACAACTATCAGCCAAAACATTTTACAATGTACATAGCACAATCAGCACTGATTACACACATGAAATCACTTATGAACTTGCCGTGGGCTATACATCATGGACAGTTATGCGAGCTACTTGGCTCTCTTACCACATAACTGATTCCCCTGTTGTCTGTGAAATGTACATGACATGCACACAAAAGATAATCTGGGCATGTCAGAGTTGGCAGACCAATGTATAGCGTCAGTGACACACGTCACGTGACCTGCATGAGAAGGTGGTCAACACATTCAGACAGCTGACTACACGGAACACACCCACGTCACATGTGCTCTATATTTTGCATTTCAGTGATATTGTGCATGAGTTTAGGATTTTACAATACTACACCACAGACATCCTCTGAATGCAGATCTGTATGTCTGTGGCCAAATGCTCTATGATGTCATCACACAAATGAGCTGCTGAAATGCCCCTGTGGCATGGTGTGCGTGCATGTGAGACACTTGCTATCACGACACAGAGCCATCATAGATGCACCTATAGAGGATGGCGTTTACCCAATACAAACAGCATGTCCAATGTATTACATGGCACACACATTACATTGTCACACAGGGTCATGCATAGCCTAAATTGGTACAGTGAGACCGTGCCCCTGTCCCTGGCATCATGTGACAGATGTCCGTAATGAAGAGTGTGCCATCTCAGTGTTAATGTGAATGACTACATGTCCATTATGTTACTCATGTGACAAGTGTGAAGGTAATGTAAACCACATAGTGGCCCGTCACAAATGTCATGTCTCTACAGCCCATCACACATCAACAGTGCCACTAGTTCACATGCCCTCCCCTATTTGACTGTGTGCCACACCGGCGGCCTGCTAATGTAGGTCAGTCATGCAAATACATACATGGACATCCTCATGATGAACTCACACCCACATCCCTGCCATGTGTTTTCCTGTTGTCACTATAGTAATAGTGCCATGCGTGAGCTTGTGGAACACACTGTACACATGCATTGACTGAAGCATGTGATACGCACAGTACCCCACTGGTGCGTGCGGGTGTACGGGTCGTATCACCAATGCATTGTGCATATACGCGATACAACTCTGGAGCGTACCCCACTGGTGCATGCGGGTGTACGGGTCGTATCACCAATGCATTGTGTCCATACGCGTGTGGAGCGTACCCCACTGGTGCGTGCGGGTGTACGGGTTGTATCACCAATGAATTGTGCCTATACGCGATACAAGTCTGGAGCGTACCCCACTGGTGCGTGCGGGTGTACGGGTCATATCACCAATGCATTGTGCCTATACGCGATACAAGTCTAGAGCATACGCCACTGGTGCGTGTGGGTGTACGGGTCGTATCACCAATGCATTGTGCCTATACGCAATACAAGTCTGGAGCGTACCCCACTGGTGCTGGTGGGTGTACGGGTCGTATCACCAATGCATTGTGTTCATACGTGTTTGGAGCGTACCCCACTGGTGCGTGCGGGTGTACGTGTCGTATCACCAATGCATTGTGCCTATACGCGATACAAGTCGGGAGCGTACCCCACTGGTGCGTGCGGGTGTACGGGTCGTATCACCAATGCATTGTGCCTATACGCGATACAACTCTGGAGCGTACCCCACTGGTGCATGCGGGTGTACGGGTCGTATCACCAATGCATTGTGTCCATACGCGTGTGGAGCGTACCCCACTGGTGCGTGCGGGTGTACGGGTCGTATCACCAATGAATTGTGCCTATATGCGATACAAGTCTGGAGCGCACCCCACTGGTGCGTGCGGGTGTACGGGTCATATCACCAATGCATTGTGCCTATACGCGATACAAGTCTAGAGCATACGCCACTGGTGCGTGTGGGTGTACGGGTCGTATCACCAATGCATTGTGCCTATACGCGATACAAGTCTGGAGCGTACCCCACTGGTGCTTGCGGGTGTACGGGTCGTATCACCAATGCATTGTGTTCATACGCGTTTGGAGCGTACCCCACTGGTGCGTGCGGGTGTACGTGTCGTATCACCAATGCACTGTGCCTATACGCGATACAAGTCTGGAGCGTACCCCACTGGTGCGTGCGGGTGTACGGGTCGTATCACCAATGCATTGTGCCTATACGCGATACAAGTCTGGAGCGTACCCCACTGGTGCATACGGGTGTACGGGTCGTATCACCAATGCATTGTGTCCATATGCGTGTGGAGCGTACCCCACTGGTGCGTGCGGGTATACGGGTCGTATCACCAATGCATTGTGCACATACGCGATACAGGTCTGGAGCGTACCCATATGGTGCGTGCGGGTGTACGGGTCGTATCACTATCGAAACATGGCGTTTGCAACGATTCACACACCGTACTTGTGTGTGGATGCCTGAAAATACATAGGGAACACCAAGGGGACGAGTTGGATGCACTGAATGCAGGCTGGTTGTCAAGGAAACTGAGATTTGAGTCTGCTACAGGTGTCCTGCAAAATTCAGTTGGCCAAAATTATACAATGTTGCTATGTTTGTTGTGTAGCTAGAGCTAAAATTTCAAACCATGCAAATGTGTGTCAGGGCCTTATGTGTAATGGGATTGGATGAAACATAGGATGCAAAGTGATGTGCCCTATCACACGGTCTTCCTGAGAATGACAGCCCCTCAGTAGCACAGATTTAAGGCTGCATGTGGCTGTGAGAGGGCACTTGCCTGCACAACATTTGAGTGGACAACACTGCTGCTGTCTCTGCATTCCCTGGACCCTGATTTTGCTGGACATGGAGAGGGCACCTGCATTCAGTGAGGAGGAGAACCAGGCACTGCTGGATGCCCTCCTACCCACCTACAGCAAGCTGTATGGGAAACCAGGGATCAGGTGAGTGCTTAATGTGTGAGTGTGACTACAGCCATTGTGTATTTATGGGACAGAGAGATGCAATGTACTTCAGAGTGAGTGTCTGATGTGTACATTAAGATGTGTACTATGCAGTGAAAGGTGTAGTTAAATTGTGTTTACTTCTTACTGGCGTTGTGCTAAATGCATTCACTTGAGCATGTATGGTCTGCTTAGAGTTCTTAGGTGTAGTGGGATATGTGCCAGCATGTCACGTGCTGTACACCACCCTGCTAAAGCATAGCTTGTTCAGTGTTAGCCATGTTCAGTGAGTGGCTTTAAAGCCCTAGGGCATCTGTTGGCTTGCACAGGCATGTAGTGCATTGTTGTTTGCTCACAGGCCACATTCACCTGAAAAATGATACTAGTCCTGTCTGCATCCTGTGCCCTGTTGTTATCATCAATGTGGGGCAAGTGTGTGTCTTTGGGACATGGAGTAGGTGTACTGATGTACTTTCACTTTTTTTTACTGACAGGTATCTGCACATGAGAAGGGGGACATCTGGCTGGACATTGCCAGGGCTATCAGGGATGTCAGGTCTGAGGGGGGACCTTACCGCAGGGTCCGGAACATCCGCAAGAGGTGGCAGGACATCCGGTGCTGGACCCGCCGTATTGCCCGGGTGCAGCTGAAGCTTGAGGCTCCAAGCCGGCATGGAGGCACACGTCTTCTTACCCCCAACCTGCTCCGGGTCCTGGCCGTCGTTTTCCCTGACCTCCATAGGCAGATGCAGGAGGGACAGCAGCAAAGAGGGGGTAGGAACATGTCTGTTTGCTGTCATGTGTGTCACATGCTACCTGCAGTGTTTGGAAGCCTGGTGACATTCCCACAGTTGGGGTGGTCTGGTCAGACAGGCACTTTATGCATTGTCATTTCAAAGCCCCTTTTTGAGCTAATGCTCTTTTGCATCCCTTTTCCTCCTCCACATTTGGCCCATGCTTTGTCTATTTCATATTAGTGCATGTCCTCCTAGGGAAGAAAGGTATTGGTATGCAGATTGATTAGCACATCATCATGTCGGAGGGGGGTCTGTGACACTTGTTGGTACCTTAACTGTTCAACAACCTGTGCACTGTGGTTGCCCTTCATGATACGTTGTCACTGATCATGAGTCTTAACAAGGAGTTCTGCACAGGTCTGCATCAGTGGCCTTTATCCTTGGTATGCTTTGTATTTCTCATGTGTTAGCTACATGTGCACACTGTCCATGTATCCTAATTTTGCTGTGTGCATACTCACACTGGGCAGTGCGTGTGTGCATATTCACAAGAAATGTAGCAGGTTTTGTGGGACAAATATTGATGTGCAGCGAAACAATGTGACCTTGGCTTACTTTATATAGGTTTCCAGTTCTTGAGAGCCAGATTCATATTTTCTGCTACTTGGGCAGTATTACTCACATTGATGGAGTGCTTGGGATGTTGTGCATGGGAGGTGTGATGGGACCAACTGTTTAGCCTTGTCAATGGTGTGCTGAGGATGTAATATCTGATGTGGATTTGTCCCTATGCACTTAGGCTGGGCTGCTGGAGAATGTAGTCATTGTAGGATTTACAGGAAATGTTATTGGCTCCCAGAGATGATTGCTTATCACCTCTCCTGTTGACAGGCAGTGGCTCATCATTGTGACTGTAATCCAAGTTGTGGCCTGGTTTGTGACTTTGCTCTGTGGATACAATGAGCTTTGTGTCTCTTACAATTGCGCATTAGGAGACTTAGATATGTGCAGAGTTATGTGGCATGTGACTCATGAAGCATGCCATGATTAGAAATGGCGCCACATTTTTTCATGCTGATATGTATGATGTGGAGAGGTGACTGATATATTGTTATTTTTCTCGTTGCCAACAGCATCATCACCACAACCTGGAGGAGACACAGACACAGAACGGACAGAGGGATCCAGCAACAGTGCCACCAGCTTTGAGGAGTCGGAGGGGGGCAGTGTCACAGAGGGTGAGGGGAGTCAGGCGGCCGGACCTCATGAGCATGACACCTCCTACCATGCAGACGGCTCGGATTCTGACTCCCAGGAGGAGGGGGAATATGCAGCAATGGCATCGACTGCAACTATGTCTGTCCCCTCCTCCTCCAGACCCATCTCCACCCTCCCAGTTGTTAGGGGACCTAGAGTCCGTTCTACCCCCCGTGTCTCCTTTGTCCCTGGCACCGCAGCCCCTGCCCCTGTTTCCCCTGCTGCCCTCAGTGCTGAGTCTGTTGACCTACTCCGGCTGATTCAAGTTGGTCAGGCGTCAATGCTGACTGTCCTCCATGGCCAAACACAAATAATGACACAGTTGTTGTCATTCATGGAGGACATGTCAGCTGACATGTCTAATCAACGTCGGAGTTTGGCGTCCATGGACTCAACACAGACGGCAGCACTTGCCCTCCTGCAGCGTCAATCCCCCCCACTCCTTCTGACCCATCCACATCCCCCTCTCCTATCCCTGTCCACATACACGCAGACGCACAAGATCACACACCCCAACAGAGACACCCAGCACATCCACATGTAAGTCTAAGCGCAGACCTCCATTCACCCAATCTCAGGGGGATGTACACACACTCACAGGGACAGGGGACACACATCACCCACCCACCCACAGGCACCATACACCTGACTCACAGCCCTCTACCTCCACTCCCATTGTGTCCTCGGGTTCAGGTGGTAGCCTGTCTGAACTGGCAGCAGTGTGCAGCGCTGAATATGTTGCAACCTTTTGCCTTGACCCTGCCACTGTGGAGGAATCCTCCCCACCTGCGCCCACTACACATACCCTTCCCTCTCCTGTCCCCGCGGTGCCAGACCCAGACTCAGATGATGCCCCCCATGGGTCCACGGACCTCTAAGTCCAACATGTGCTGGCAGGTTTTGGGGTGACAGCCTCCACAAAGTCACCACTGTAATGGACTTGGTTTTGGACTGGCCATTGGCCTTCAGTGTTCCTGGACTCATTTAATGTTTTTTCTGCAGATTGGCGCTGAATAAAGCATTTTATTTTTCTGTCTGAACTATTGCATTTCAGGGAATTTATTTAGGTGCTGTGTGCCTACAAGTTTGTGTGATCTTAATGTTTTGGTATTGTGATAGATGTCTATTTTTCTGATGGGAATGAGGTGGACCATGGTATTTCTGTGCTATCCCAATGTTTCTGATAATTATCTAGATTTGTGTGTGTGCACAGATTTAAGGCTGCATGTGGCTGCGAGAGGGCACTGCTGGGGGTCCTCTGCACTCACCCCCTATACTGTTGGGTACTGTTGGGCCCTGCTGGGGGTCCTCTGCACCCACCCCCTCTACTGTTGGGCACTGCTGGGGGTCATGTGCACCCACCCCTATACTGTTGGGCACTGCTGGGCACTGCTGGGGGTCCTCTGCACCCACCCCCTCTACTGTTGGGCACTGTTGGGCACTGCTGGGGGTCCTCTGCACCCACCCCCTATTCTGTTGGGCACTGCTGGGGGTCCTCTGCACCCACCCCCTATACTGTTGGGCACTGCTGGGGGTCCTCTGCCCCCACCCCCTATACTGTTAGGTACTGCTGGGGGTCCTCTGCACCCACCCCTATACTGTTGGGCACTGTTGGGCACTGCTGGGGGTCCTGTGCACCCATCCCCTATACTGTTGGGCACTGCTGGGGGTCCTCTGCACCCACCCCCTCTACTGTTGGGCACTGCTGGGCACTGCTGGGGGTCTTTTCCAACTACCACTCAGATGTGACGCACCGTACCCCGAGCTTTCTGAGGTGTGTGCGGCGTGTATCACTATTGCAATGGTGATATGCGCTAGTGTGTTACGCACCGTACCCCGAGATTAATGACGTGTGTGCGGCACGTATCACTATTGCAATGGCGATATGCTCTAGCGTGTGATGCACCGTACCCCGAGATTGATGACGTGTGTGCGGCACGTATCACTATTGCAATGGTGATATGCGCTAGCGTGTGACGCACCGTACCCCGAGATTGATGATGTGTGTGCGGCGCGTATCACTATTGCAATGGTGATATGCGCTAGCGTGTGACGCACCAATACCCCGAGATTAATGACGTGTGTGCGGCGTGTATCACTATTGCAATGGTGATATGCGCTGGCGTGTGACCACCGTACCCCGAGATTACTGACGTGTGTGCGGCGCGTATCCCTTTTGGAATGGTGATATGCGCTGGCGTGTGGCGCACCGTACAGGTATACTTCCGTTCTTGCGGTGGGTTGTACTCACCGTCTGCGCCGTAGTCGGTTTCTATGTATGAGGTCGTAGGAGTACAGGGCTCGGATGACACGGTCAATGGGGTTCATGTCGTGTATGTCGCGTACCGGAGTGCAGTTTGTGGCGGACTCAGGATTTACGGCAGTTTACAGCTCTCGTAGGAAAAGGGCCGTACGGAGTGTCGTCAACACGGATCGTACTTCCTGGTTCGAAAATGGCTGCCAATTTACGTACGGACATGGCGTACAGCGTCGGACGGAGTGAATCCGTATTTAGTTTGTAGTTGTATGGTGTTTAGTACGAGTCGTACGGAGTGCGCTTTGGGTTAGGATCGTACTTGCTAGTTCGTACGGGGACGTTGTAGGTGTACGAATCGTACGGGAAAAAGGCTCCGTACAGCTAATCGGAGCGCTTTTTACCGGATCGGAATCGACCCCTAAGCATACAGTATGCTACAGACAGCACTTTTGCATACCAAATCAAAATATTAATAGCCCTATCCTATGTCCCTGTTACAGATGTAGTAGAACATTAAAACATACTAATCGATAGCCCATATTATAAAAAATTTGAAGAAAAACTAGCACCACTCCTCGACTACTTTGAGGACACATGGGTGGGAAGGCTAAATCGATCTGGCCATAGACGCCAACCTAAATTTCACATAGCTTGGTGGAATGTATATTTAAGTACACTCAACCAAGAAGCTAAAACTAACAACAGTGTTGAAGGATGGCACAATGCATTTCAAGCTACCACTAGCATAGGGAAACCTACCGTCCAAAAACTAATCGAAGCTTTACAAAAAGAACAAAGCTACCAAGAGCTACGCATACAACAGTTAGTAACCCAAATAGGACCTAAACTAACTAAACAGACTAAACAAATGTTTAGACTACTCCAAAGCCAAGTCACCTTATATTCTTCTACACGAGGCCTAGACTACCTATCCCTAATAGCCAAAAGCCTACTGTGAACTATGTACACACAAATAACAGAACTTTTATTTATTTTTCAAAAATCTGCTAAATTGCATAAAAATATTGTATTATAACAATATTCTATAATTGTCACACATATTTATGTGTCTTTCAAAAAAACAGGATGTAGACAATTAAACAACATTTATTATAATATAAAAAATAGCAATAATAAAAACAATTACATTTCCCACCCAAATAAAATAAAATTAATCAACTTACAATTCATGTTGCTGAAGAATACGTAATCCAACCACTTGTGATCCATGTACTCCACTGGTAATCCATTCCAATTCCAATTTGTGAAAACCCTCAAAAATGCGAAAACAAGTTGAATTGAAAAAAACACTCCAGGAAATCCCCATAAAAAAAGTGTGGTAACTTTATTAATTAAAGTGACATACACACACTTTTAATTAAAAAAAACGCATAATCTTCTCCAAATCCAAATCGATACCCTTAAAAACCCGAAAACTAGATTAAAAATAGAAAAATCGCTCCAAGAAACCAACCCCGACAAAACAAAGTGTGGAAACCTTATTAATAAATAAACATATACACACTTTTATTAAAAAAGAACGCATGGTCTTCTCCAAATCCAAATCTATACCCTTAAAAACCCGAAAAATTGTTAACAAGTGTAAAAATCGCTCCATGAAACCACGAGAAAAGGAAAGGGAGTATAAAAACATTAATTTAATAAACTAATACACTCTTCTTTCCAAAAAAACCCTGCATCCTTCTCCGGAACGAAACGGCGAAATCCGGAAACCTGTAAAAAATATCGAAAAGAAAACCACCCACACAAAGCCCCCAAATATTACAAAATAAACATAAACATTAATGTAAAACATTACAATCAACATATGTACACATCAAACACATAAAATACACTAGGCCTCAAACACTCACGACACCTCCGTAAAAACAAACTAACACCTAAAATATACCAAAACCACGACAAAATACATAGAGTAATACTACACACCTCTAAAATACCCTCAAACACTACTACTCTGTAACATAGTTAAAAATAACCTTACCTTTCCCAAGGCGAAGCTGCATCCAACCGCGAGCTTCTCCAGTCCTCAATGAAGCAAAATAACCTTACGCGGTAAAAAAATAGTCCCATTTCGATAGTAATAGCAAATATTAAATACAATGTTCTAAGTAAAAATAAAAAATACTACTAAACTCAAAATATTATACATTTATTTCTCTCACTTATAAAAATAATTTTAGATTAATTCTCCTTAGGAAATTAATAATTATGAATAACAGCGTATTATTCATAATTGTTAATACTTAATTTAATATATAAACAGTCTAATAAATACATAGAACAAATTACACTTGAGTTTATATATAATTGACAAGTATGTATTATTTTTCAAGTTACTATTCAATCATGTAACATTTGTAAATTAATAATAATAATAAATATTTAAATATTATTTTTATTAATATTAATCATATTTATGTATATAAATTATCAATAAATACAAAACATAATTTACACTTGAGTGAATATTTTCCAAAAATGTATTTTTATTTTTTTAAATATGTAAGAATTAAATAACCTATGTAAATTAATAATAATGAATAATATTATATATTAATTATTAATATTAATCATTTTAGCTATGTATGTAAATACTTAAAAAATACTAATCAAACATTGTACCTCACTGTGTAATTTTTTTTCTTTTTTCTATTGTATTAAGAATTCCTTTTTAATTAAAGAACATTAGTATATACTTAATAAAAATGTATTCCAAATATTCATTTTTATTAAGAACATTGTATTCTTTATGTATAAATGTTATTAAAAATATATTTTTCATATAAAATTTGCAAATATGTACTTACCTGCTTATGTTATGTTATGTTATGTTATGTTATGTTATGTTATAAAAGTCTCTTCTATAGCGCACGGCTACTCCATAGAGTGTCCCGGTGCTTTGGCAAAGAGAACTACAAAGAAAAAATGCACAACACAACACCGCCCGCAGGCCAACAGAGAATTACTGGGAGAAAAGCCAGGTCTTCAGTTCCTTTCTGAAAGAAAGTAAACTATTGGCTGTTCTCAAAGAGAGGGGGTGCTCATTCCAGCATCGAGGTGCCAGGTACCGGAAGGAACGACCTCCAGTGCGCGCACGTCTAATGGTGGGAACAACGGCTTTAGCCAGCAAAGCGGACCTTAAAGTCCTCCTGGGGGCATAGAAGGCCATACGCTTCACGAGGTATTTTGGACCAATCAAATGTGGGGCTTTAAAGGCCAGGGTCAGGACCTTAAAAGTGATTCTCTTAGAGACCGGGAGCCAGTGCAGTCTCTCGAGTAGCTCCGAGGCTCGTGCCCTTCGCTGTAATCCAAAAATGGCTCTGGCAGCCGAATTCTGCACAACCTGCAAGCGTGCCATCAGATATTTAGGCAGGCCAAGGTAGAGGGCGTTCACGTAATCAAGACGCGAGCCTACCAAGGCCTGGACAGTAATTTTTTTATGTTGCAGGGATAGTAGAGGAAGAAAGTTCCGCAGCATTTTCAGGATGCCGAAACATTTCCCTGTCAGCCCTATGATCTGGGGTCTGAAAGAGAGATCATCATCACACAGAACACCCAGATTTTTGGCTTTAGACGAGGCAACATCAGGCGGAAACATATCGCGGGCCACCATGTCTTCCATCCTGGGTCTGGCGGACATCCGAAAAAAAGCAGCTCCGACTTATCGGAATTGCACTTCAGACTATGCCTCCGCCGCTTGAGGGGCCATATAGATGTTAAAAAGGGTGGGGCTCAGGATGGACCCTTGAGGAACCCCAACCTCCAGCGGCGGCATTTCGGCGGAAAACGGGGGTGCCCAGACCACTTGTCGGCGGTTGGTCAGAAAAGACTTAAACCAGTTCCACACCGTCCCACGACAACCGATCTCCCAGAGTCTTAAAAGGAGACCGTCGTGGGGAACGGTGTCGAAAGCCGCCGACAAATCCAACATGACCAAGATGGCTTTACCCCCCCCGTCCAAAATCTCTCTTATGGCATCGGTGATCTCAAGAAGAGCTGTCTCCGTGCTGAAATTAGCACGGAAACCGGATTGAGAATCATGCAAGATATTATTACTCTCTATAAAGCTGGAAATAGAGAGATGCACATGCTTCTCAATCACCTCAGCCAGAGAGGGAAGGAGGGAGATCGGTCTGTAATTGGTGTGAACAAGGGGATCTAAAGATGTTTTTTTTTAGCAGCGGCAGAATCAAGGCGTGCTTCCAAGCCGTGGGAACCTCTCCCGATGTCAGGGAAGAATTAAGCAGTGGGTTGAGCAAGATGTAAACTGCCGACGCCACTCTCCCTAGGCATTTCGCCGGGCACGGATCAAGCGGCGAACCCGATTGGAGCCGAGACAGGAGGTCAAGAGAAGAAGCAAGAGAAATGGAAGGGAAGACCGAGAGAAGAGGGTCTTTCTCCTTCATAGATGGTGGTGCAGTTATCGGATGACAGGCAGCTGGACTAAAGCCCACAACAGGAAAGGAGCCCTGAATAGATTTGATTTTATTGATGAAGAACTCACTGAGCTGACTGATCCAAACATCAGTATGAGAGTGGATGGGCGTGCTCGAGGAAGGGGAGATAAACTCTTTTACTATTCTAAAAATGTCTTTGCTCGTATTTTCCGCTGCATCAATTCTGCGCTCTAAATAAACTTTTTTTTCATCCACAATATGTTTGTGGTACAGTCGTATTGCATCCCTATATTTAATTTTGTCTTCCGGGTCATACATGCGCCTCCAAGCCCTTTCAGCCCTCTTGCACTCTTGGCGCATTTTACCAAGAAGAGGAGTGAACCAAGGGGCCGAGGCATGTCTACCCCCAGAATTGGCTGGCTTACCAGGGGCTAGCTCCTCAAATCTAATCGTAAGCCACTTTTGAACCAAGTCAATATCTTGTTCCAAGTTGCCAGATAGCAGGCAGGGATGTTGGCAGGGAGCATAAGAAAGCATTTCCGCCGTAACTCAATAGAAGGGCCGAGACACCCTTCTGATATCTTTCGCCCGTCTTGTACCTGGCGTAACTACAGAAGGAATGCAAAATTTAATTAAAAAGTGGTCTGACCACAGAACAGGAAGCGGTGGGGAGACATCGATTCGACTAGTAGAGAAGATCTGGTCAATCGTATGGCCTTTGATATGAGTAGGGCTGGAGACATAGGGAATCAACCCTAGAGAAAAGGCAATGTCCTGCAGCTTACTAGTATCCGGATCCGCTGTATTGTCCATATGGAGACTAAGATCTCCTAATAGGATACAATGATCCGATCTCAGGCAAGGCACCGAAAGTGCTGTCTGTAGTTCGTCAAAGAAGGAGCCTAGCGGTCCCGGTGCCCTATAGATAATAATCCCCGCACATGTTTGACGGAGAGATAGCCTAAGGGTGAAACCTAAGGCTTCACAGCCCGTGATATTATCAACGGGGAAAGTTGAACAAGGAAAGCTCTTGTCAACAATTAAAGCCACACCTCCACCCCTGCCTACCACTCTATCCTTCCTATAGATAGTATAATCCGGAGGGATCGCAGCGGCAAGATCAAGACCAGAGCACTCACTCAGCCATGTCTCAGTAAGAAACAGACACGATGTTTTACAGTCAGAAAGCAAATTCCAGATGTCAGTGGATTGTCTGCTGAGAGATCTGGTGTTAAGCAGATGACAATGAAAGTGTAGAGGTGTGAAATCAGGCAGAATGCCCTCCTGACTCGGCATATGCCAACCACAGCCAGAGCAGCCCTTCCTAAGAGAACGGCCACCTGGAAAGACATGGTGGCAGGTGGAAAAATGCCCTCGTAGAGCTAATAGCTCGCTAGAGGAATAGGAAAGCATGGAAACTAAAAGTGCGCACCCGCGACCCAAAAAAAGAGCAAGACGTAGGAGAAAAGCTGCGGACCTACCTCGCCGACCTCCGAGACGCTGACGAGCGCATACGGGCAGGACTCTGGCACGACTCAGGCGCAGGGAAGGCGCTTCCGCTGCGCATCACCGCTGCGCGCCATAGGGAGTCCTTTAAATAGGCAGTTCACCCGGTCCACGAGTGCAAGAACGCTCAAAGATGGCGGCCACAGTTCCCTTCCTGCACTAAGATGGCGCTCCCCGCCCACAACCTCCCCGGAACCGGACCCGCTAAACAGCGGTGGGGTTACAAGGAATTACAGTGAAGGTAAGAGGCAAGAGGCAGGTAACCATGTGGCTAAAAGCAGGGGAAAATAAAAGAAAATTTAAATGAAATACAAAACGGGCAATTAAAATGCCGTAAATAGCGCTAAACAGCACGCGCGACCAGCAGCGAGGCACTGCAGCACACTTGACCTCAGGTTCACTTCACCAGGCTGCCCCCGTGCTGACCACGCCTTAAATAGGCAGTTCACCCGGTCCACGAGCGAAAGAACGCTCAAAGATGGCGGCCACAGTTTCCTTCCTGCACTAAGATGGTGCTCCCCGCCCACAACCTCCCTGGAACCGGACCCGCTAAACAGCAGTGGGGTTACAAGGAATTACAGTGCAGGTAAGAGGCAAGAGGCAGGTAACCGTGTGGCTAAAAGCAGGGGAAAATAAAAGAAAAATAAATGAAATACAAAACAGGCAATTAAAATGCCGTTAATAGCGCTAAACAGCGCGCGCGACCAGCAGCGAGGCGCTGCAGCACACTTGACCTCAGGTCCACTTCACCAGGGTGCCCCCGTGCTGACCACGCCTTAAATAGGCAGTTCACCCGGTCCACGAGCGCAAGAACGCTCAAAGATGGCGGCCACAGTTCCCTACCTGCACTAAGATGGCGCTCCCCGCCCACAACCTCCCCGGAACCGGACCCGCTAAACAGCGGTGGGGTTACAAGGAATTACAGTGCAGGTAAGAGGCAAGAGGCAGGTAACCATGTGGCTAAAAGCAGGGGAAAATAAAAGAAAAATTAAATGAAATACAAAACGGGCAATTAAAATGCGTAAATAGCGCAAAACAGCGCGCGCGACCAGCAGCGAGGCCCTGCAGCACACTTGACCTCAGGTCCACTTCACCAGCTTATTAATTTTTGTTCATGTAAAAATGGTAAATATTTAATTAATACAATGAATATATTAAATATTACCATTATTAATTAAATAATCAAAATACTTAGAAACAAAAACTTAGTAAAAATCTTGATAAATGTTAAAATTTGTTTACAATGTTTATAAAATTTCAGAAACAAAACCGTATATATTTCTTGAAAAATACTGTTAAAAAATATATATTTTGAAATGTAAAACATTTATGAATATAAATAAATGTAATGTAATAAATTGTATTTACCTAACAATGTAACAAACACAATATATTTTTTTATCTGTACATTACATATTATAAATACAATCACTGCATCTCTACTTATTTTTCTAATAATAATAATAAAAGTATATTTTTTATGTTGATTATTATGAATATATTTATATATCTACATCTAACTTTTTCCATTACAAATATTGAATCTGTAATTATAATATAAAATCATATATTTTGTACCATTACTTTTATGATTAACTTATAAAACATATATAACTTATTATTCCCACTCCACTAAAATAACAGTTAAGGAATGTGCTGGACATTAACCCCATTTAATTTAATTTTCCCACTCCAATAAGCAAGTCGATTCCGATCCGGTAAAATGTGCTCCGAATGGTCGTACAGAGAGTTTTTTCCCCGTACGAATCGTATCCGTAGACGTCCCGTACGTATGATGAAGTACGATCCGTACTAGGTGCCGAACTCCGTACGAGTCGTACAGGACTCCATACGACTCAAATCTCCATACGAATCTCACTCGGAACCCGCTGTACGCGACATCGCGGCACGTTTTTACGACCCAGCAAGTACGATTCGTGTCGGGTACGCGCCGTACGACCCTTTTCCTACGGGAGCCGAAAACAGTCGTAAACGCAGAGTTCGCGCCGAAACAGGTACGGAACGCCCCCCCGGGTACGGCACGTACCCCCCATGATCGCAGGGGTACGCGGCGTACCCCTCTGGTCATGCGGGGTACGTGCCGTACACCCACCGTACATGGGGTACGCACCGTACCCCATGTACAGTGGGTGTACGGCACGTACCCCATGTACGCTGGGTGTACGGCACGTACCCCGCATGACCAGAGGGGTACGACACGTACCCCTGCGATCATGGGGGGTACGCGCCGTACGGTGTGTAGGTGATCGTGCGCTTTTCCGTACGAATCGACGTGTACCGTACGAATCGCGTACGGGTCGGCCGATCGGGATCGGAATCGTCCGGTCGTACGGCGTCTGTACGAGTCGTACGGAAACGGCTCCGGATACGATTCGTACGCCGGATTATTTGACCGGATCGGAATCGACCCCAAGGTGAAAATCATGGGAGGTGCTGGACAAAGACCCATTATAACTTACTATTCCCACTCCAGTCAGATACAAGTCAGGGAAGGTGCTGTACACTAACCCAATGTAATTCACTATTCCCACTCCAATGAGTTCTAAATCAGTGAAGGTGCTGGACACAGACCCATTATAAATTACTATTCCTACTCCAGTCTGATAAAAGTCAGGGAAGGTGCTGGACACTAACCCAATGTGATTTACTATTCCCTCTCCAATGAGGTGTAAATCAGTGAAGGTGCTGGACACAGACCCATTATAAATTACTATTCCCACTCCAGTCAGATAAAAGTCAGGGAAGGTGCTGGACACTAACCCAATGTGATTTACTATTCCCACTCCAATGAGGTGTACATCAGGGAAGGTGCTGGACACAGACCCATTATAAATTACTATTCCCACTCCAATCAGATAAAAGTCAGTGAAGGTGCTGGACACTAATCCAATGTAATTTACTATTCCCACTGCAAAAAGGTGTAAATCAGGGAAGGTGCTGGACACAGACCCATTATAAATTACTATTCCCACTCCAGTCAGATAAAAGTCAGGGAAGGTGCTGGACACTAACCCAATGTAATTTACTATTCCCACTCCAATGAGGTGTACATCAGGGAAGGTGCTGGACACAGACCCATTATAAATTACTATTCCCAATCCAGTCTGATAAAAGTCAGGGAAGGTGCTGGACACTAACCCAATGTAATTTACTATTCCCACTCCAATGAGATGTAAATCAGGGAAAGTGCTGGACACAGACCCATTATAAATTACTATTCCCATTCCAGTCTGATAAAAGTCAGGGAAGGTGCTGGACACTAACCCAATGTAATTTACTATTCCCACTCCAATAAGGTGTAAATTAGGTAAGGTGCTGGACACAGACCCATTATAAATTACTATACCCACTCCAATCAGATAAAAGTCATTGAAGGTGCTGGGCACTAACCAAATGTAATTTACTATTCCCACTCCAATGAGGTGTGAATCAGGGAAGGTGCTGGACACAGACCCACTATAAATTACTATTCCCACTCCAGTCTGATAAAAGTCAGGGAAGTTGTTGGACAGTAACCCAATGTAATTTACTATTCCCACTCCAATGAGGTGTAAATCAGTGAAGGTGCTGGACACAGCCCCATTATAAATTACTATTCCCACTCCAGTCTGATAAAAGTCAGGGAGGGTGCTGGACACTAACCCAATTTAATTTACTATTCCCACTCCAGTCATATAAAAGTCAGAGAAGGTGCTGGAGAGTAGCCCAATGTAATTTACTATTTCCACTCCAGTCAGATAAAAGTCATAGAAGGTGCTGGACAGTTATCCTATTGAATTTACCAATCCCACTCCAATCACATAAAACTCATGCAAGGTGCTGGACAATAACCAATAAAAAATTACTATTACCATTCCTTTCACATAAAAGTAAGGCAAGTTGCTGGATAATACTAATATCCAATTTAATATTCCTACTCCAAAATATGATAAATCTAAACATTTCTTTTAATTTAAACAATATATCCCATATCCCCTATAAAATAAACCACCCATTAATAATTTATATATTTCATTTATAATTTTTTATTTTTTTTTCCTTCCCCCAAAAATTTTATATTTCATTTTTAGTTTTTTTTTAGTTTTTATCTAAAAAAGAAAATTTTATAATTATTTCAAAATATAAATAACAAACATTAAACACTATTAACCATCATTTTGGGTATTTATATTTAAATTTAAAATTATTTCAAAATTTCAAATTTAAATTTTAAATTTGCATAATATTAAATTTTTTTAATTTTGCATAATATTTTTTTGTTTTTACATACTTTAAAACAGTCCTCACCCTTATCCACTACTAACCCAACATCCCACTCCTAAAATTAAATTGCAAAATCTGAAATTTTTTTAATTAGAGTTTTTAATTTTTCTAAAATTTTATTTAATTTGCGTATTTTTAAAATTTATTTTTAATTTGTTATAACACTCCCCAAACTTATCTCCTAATAACCCAACATCCCACTCCTAAAATATCTATAAAATAATAAAATATTTGCAAAATGTATTTGAAAATATTTGCAAATATTTTTTTTCATTCTCATATTTATAAAAATGTATACAAAATTTTGTTAAACACTGCCCACCCTTATCCCTTAATAACCCAACATCCCACACCTAAAAATGCTTAAATAAATTCAAATAAATGTTAACATTTTTGGTAATTTTTTTTATTATTATTTGCATATTTATAACATTTAATATAAATATTTTTAAAAGACTCCCCACCCTTATCCCCTAATAACCCATCATCCCACACCTAATATTTCTTAAAAATATTAAATTAATTTTAAACATTTATTTGAAATTTATTCTAATTTTTTTTTTGCATATTTACCAAATTTAATTTAAATATTTTTAAAACACTCCCCACCCTTATCCCCTAATAACCCAACATCCCGCTCCTAAAATGTAAAATACATTTGTTATTTTTATTTTTTTAAATTCGATTAATTTAACAAAATTTGCAACTTTTTTAAATGTAAAACTAAATATTTTAAAACACTCCCCAACCTTATCCCCTAATAACCCAACATCCCGTCACTAAAAAATTAACATAAAACACACAATTACAACATTAAATACATTTAAAATATTTCAAATCAGAAAAATATGTACAATATTAACACATTTTTTACATTTATAATATTAATATTATATACATTTTTTCGATATGTTATACTATCTATATTTTTTTCTATATTTTTTACATTCTAAATATTTTCAACCAATATTTTTTACACCAACAAATCGATATTTACATTACATTTGATATTTACTTTAGTAAAATTAAAACGATATTTTTTACATCGATATAATTACATTCGATATTCCGCTACACTCGATATTTTTGACTCGATATTATGCACATTCGATATTTATTAGTCGATAATATGCCCAGTTACCCTTTGGGGTCTTTTATGATGATGGGTGGATCGCCACTGCCCGCATGGTTGTGGCGATCCACCCGACATGATCCCGCGCCCGCCCGCTGCAAGACACCGCCATCCATATTACAATTGCAGCGGTTAGCAGTCTTTCCGTGGCAGCATTGCCAAAACGGGAATGCACGTGGATTCCTCGGTTGGGGTTCTGTTGCAGGCCCCCAGGATTTTGGGGGATTGGGGCGGAGCACATGGGGAGTACCTATGGTACCCCCTGCATTTGCATGGATGACATGGCAGGCATCGCGCGGTGCCTGCCACGTTATGCATGCAAATGCACCAGTGCCTTTTCTGGAATGCGGGGGGTGTTGCTGACAGCGCCGCCTGCTGTAATGCAAAAAATGCGGAATGCTCCTACCAGTGTGGCGGGCTCGTCCTAATTGCAAATGCGGGACCGCCGCACACATAGTGGGCGGTCCTGTATCCCTGGGCAATGGCAGACGGACAAAGTCAACCCGCCATCGTAATAGACCCCTAAGTGAGGTTGTGCACAGTAGAACAGGAATGAAAAATATTGTGCATAACCCTGTGCGTAGTTTGCGTAGTAGCCCTACACATAGGTACGCGAAGTGCACTTTGTACTCCGCACGCTACACGTAGCTACACAATCTGCGCAGTGCGGTAGGGAAATGCTGTTCGCACTGTTTGCACAGTGCCGGATCCTTGTGCGCACTATGCAATCATTGCAAACGGCATCTTGGACAGTGCAAGTGGTTGTTTTCTGCAGCTCGAGTAGATTTGTACTCTAGCATCAGTTTTCTCAACGCGGACTGGTAGTTTCACATCGCGAGCGGTCGTGACCATACGCGACCTCTCTCAATGAGAAACCTGACCTCCCCGCGTTGAGAATCTCGCCGGGAGGTTTATTTTTTACGCTCGCGATCGGCTACTTGATGTTGCTGATTGCAAACGTGGAAAAAGTCTTGCCATGATGTTGATTTGGCTCACTCGTGGTCGCCAACGTTGAGGACCGTGAGCAAGCAACAAATGTCCGTCACTCGTTTTTGCAATGTGCTACGTGCTACTCGCGTAGTGCGTACTAGTGCACACCACGCACGCTCCACAAGCGTAGCATAGTACTACGCCCATGGTTAATTGTGCACTGTAACAATGAGAAAAACAACCCAAGGAACACACCCAAAAAGGGTAACAATTCATACAAAGGTACGCTGAGCATACATGGAAAAACAAACAGTGAATGAGCTCTGTAGACGAGCAAGACATACCACAAATGAATGCGTAGCTAATTGTGAATACTAAAGACACTGGGAAAGATGCACTGTCCCAAGAAAACAATAAGTTAAAATAAATGAAGTAGTCACCGTGGTAGGAAACAGCAGAAACTTGCAGGGACGGAAAGAAAGAGTACTTTCATTTCCGTAGAATGACATTTGAAATAACTAAGTGTCAAATGAGGACATCGGCAGGCGTAAACTCCAACGAAGCAAATGAAGTATAGTTTAAGTTGTGACTCGCCGACAAATTGCTGAAAGTCAGGAAGACTGTGATGTCTGTAAAGCAACGCCTGTTGCTAAAAAACATGTGACAGAAACGAAGAAAAAGAAACACAGTACCTTAAATTTTGGAGATGCAGGCAAGAAGGTTGCAGGACAGGAATATCAGCAAAAAGTCTCTTCAGCTTCACCCCGCTTTATAGAAACAAACGTCGTGGTTGGCAAAGAATGCGGAAAACACATGAAAAGCAAACAGCTTCTGGCAACCACAAGATGGCCGGAGGTATTCAGCGTTGTGCTGGGTGGCTGCAAGCACGAACATGCACCAAACGTCTCTGCGCAGCAGTACTGACGCAGAGAGGGAGACACGTCACAGGGAGGAAATATGACTCTGCAAAACACTCTGAAGTGAAGCGAAGGTAAATGGGTGCGTGCCCTGTGAAGTCACCCCTCTTCTAAAGAAACCATCTCTGGACTCTTCTGAGTTTGGCAATTATCGCCCTATTTCCCAGCTGCCTTTTTGGCTAAGTTGGTCGAATCCCATGTTTACTCTACTATCTCTGAGTTTATTGAGCATAATGCCATCTTGGATCCTTCGATGAACGATTTCCAAGTGCGCCACAGTACAGAGTCTGCTCTCCTGGGTGTGATTGAAGAAATCTGGGGGAGTCTTTATGTCGGTGACTCCGCGGCCTTAGTTCTATTGGACCTAAGTGCCGCATCCGACACTGTCTCTCACGCGATACTTTTAGAGCGCCTACAGGAAATTGGAAATAGGAGTTTGGTTTTGGCCTGGTTTCGGTCCTTTTTGCAGGGGAGGTCTTTCCAGGTCTCGGTGCCTCCTTTTTTACTCGCAGGAGTATATCTTGCAGCAGGGTCTGCCTCAGGGCTCAATACTGAGCCCCTTACTGTTTAACATTTATGTTCGACCCCTTGCGTTGGTGGCTAAAAGAAGAGGGCTGTCACAGGTGTCGTATGCTGACGACACCCAACTGGTGAGCGCCTACTCTAAGAAATGCAATGTTAACCTGCAAAAGTTTAAGGAGGACCTGCTAGAGGTTGTGGACTGGCTGGCTGCAAACTGCTTGCAGTTGAACGGCAATAAGTCACAGGTTTTGCTGTTAGGGAAGGACCGGGATATGTGGTCCGAGCAGTGCTGGCAGGATAGTCTTAAACCGGCTCCTTCGCCCAAAGAGGCAGGGTACCTTGGTGTGTGGATCGATAGTGGTCTTACTTTTGAGACTCAATCAAAAGCGGTAGCAGGTGTCTGTTTTGGGCTTCTGCGAGGGTCGAAAGCCTCTCTGGGTTTTTTTCCACCCAAAGTGCCTCAAACCTTCATCCAGGTAACAATTTTATCGAGACTGGACTATGGTAATTCTCTCTATCTCGGTGCTAACAAGTCCAGTATTAGGCGCTTGCAGAGAATACTGGTGGCACTTCTGAAATCTTGCTCTGTTTCCCATGTTCTTCCTAAATTAGATTGGTTGCCTGTTGAAAAACGAATCCAGTTCAAAACTCTTTGTGTGTCTCATAGGATTCTGACTCAACAGGACTCTCTGGGGCTGTCCAATTTGTTAGAGTTCTATGTGCCACGGCGCACCTTAATGTCTGCTGACCAAGCTTTGGTCAGTATTCCTCGAGTCTTGAGAGCTAGAGCGGAGGCCGCTCTTTTCGCAGTCTTGCTGCGAAACTCTGGAACTCGCTTCCTGTTTCTATTAGTGGGAATAAGAACCATTTTGCATTTTGCAAAGCTATAAAGACCCAGTTTTTCCCGGCCTAATCTCTAACTCTTTCCCTCCATGCTCACGCTCATGGTCTTTGGTCGTGCTGGGACACCCCGTTGCTGGGGCAGCCATGCGTAATACAAATCGGACTATAAATAAATAAATAAATATCCCCAAGTATTTTACCGGGTCTATGCACCATTACAGTGGATATCCAAGTTTAACTGACCTTGTACCTGCAGTTAGGGGGATAATGATTGATTTAGACCAGTTAATACCCAGTCCTGAGTACCAATCAAATCGCACATATTGCCGTATGTGCTTCTTCAAATGTGCCTCCGGCTCCCTCACATACAGCACCATGTCATCAGCATACATGGGCACTGCAAGCGGTTGCTGATGAAAGCACAGTGTCGCCTCCGCATGTCTCTGCACCAGTGGCTCAAGTATCTCTGCAAACAATAATGGCGACAAGGGGCACCCCTGTTGCGTGCCGTGCTGTAACACAAATTTCCCAATGTGGGTCCATTAATACGCACCCACGCTACAGGGTCAGTGTATTCAAGTTTGATCCAAATAGTGTAAACCATTGCCAACCTATGCGATGCAGCACCGCAAATATATATTTCCAGGTGAAGGAATCAAAAAACTTAGCAGCATTTATAGGCACCGCCACCACAGGCAGCATTGGTTCTAGTATATGTAGCACCGCAAATAGCATACGCAAGTTATGTGAGGTGCACCAAGCAGGCACAAAACCTGATTGGTTGGGAAGCACCATCGTTGGCAATATTAAATGAAGTCTTGTGGCCACGACTTATGTCAATATATTTGCATCAGTATTAATAAGCGATAACGGTCTGTATGAGTCACAATTATTGGGCAATTTACCTGGTTTCAACAATGCAACTATTAGGGCCTCATGGAGAGTGGCAGGTAGGCTTTGCTTCCTTATAAGCTTCCATATATATGTCATAGACATAGGGGGATAATGAGTCAATATACTCTTTATAGAATTCTCCGGGTAAACCATCACCCCATGTAGCTTTCCTGTTGGACAACGCAGTAATGGCCTCTCTAAATTCATTTAGCGTTATTTGTTGTTCTAGAAAATCACGTTGTCCTCGCAAAAGCCATAAGAGCGCTATATATTCTAGGTATTCTACAATTTCTGTCTCCTCTGCCAACTCCCTGCATGCATACATATTTTCGTAGTGCAGTACAAAGGTGCTGAGTATTCCTGGCGTGTCATAGTGGACATAGTGGTCACTTGAGTTTGTTTCTACTATGTGTTTTCCCGCCCAAGGTTTTGCAATTCTACTAGCTAAGGCTTTTCCACGCCTACCCCCTTCTCCATAACTTAGATCACTGACAAAATAACGAAGGTCAAAATATTGTGTTCCCAAAATATCAGGACATAAATATCAATGTCAAAAATATCGACATCCTATCTACATATTGGTAAGTACTAAAATAATGGGGGAAAAAATATAGTTGTTAAAAATATAGTTTTTTTTTAATGTACAAAAAAATAATGTAAAATATTTTTTTTTTAAATAATATTACATACATTGTAAGTAATAAATGCAAGGTAAAAATAAATAAAAAATACGTATAAAAAATGTAATATATATATATTTTATTAACAATAATTAATAAAGAATTCTTTAAATAAATGATGAAAATATTAGAAACATATTAAAAATTATAAAAACATATATAAATATACCTGTAATATAAAAAATATATATATTATAAATTAAATTATTAAAATATTTATTTGTTTTTAAAACTACATTTTACACTACATTAAGGGGCCGATTCCGATTCGGTAAAATCCCGTCTGAATCGTTGTACGGAGCCTTTTTACAGTACGAATCGTACGGTGAACCGTAGCCGTACGTACGATGTAGTACAATGTGTACCCAATGCAGTTCTCCGTATGATTTGTCTCAAAGACCGTACGACTCAATGATCCGTATGAATCGTATTCGGAACACGCAGTACGCGACGTTCGTACGGTTCGAAGCTGCTTCTTCTTACCCAGCAAGTACGATTCGTGTCAACAGCACTCCGTATGATGCTTTTGCTACGGGAGTTTAAAACGCCCAGAAAACTGGATTTCGGTTCGAAATGTATACAGAACGGACCCCCCTGTGTACGGTGCGTACACCCCATCATTGCAGGGGTACGGTGCATCGGGGTACGGTGTGTACACCCCTGAATTACAGGGGTACGGTGCATATGCCCCTGTGCAGACCCCCCATGAATGTAGGTATACGGTGTGTAAGGTTATGGTCAGTACCCCCCAAGGTCGTACGTGTACGGTGCGTACACACCCTGCGTACTCCCCTTGAATTTAGGGGTACAGTGCTTATGCGATAGTGTAGATCTGCATACGAATTGCTCATACCCGACGTATCCGTACGCATCCCCATTCCCCAGTCCGGATCGTACTTGGCAGGTCGTACGCCATGTTTACGATTTGTACGGTTTACTGTGCGGTTCTATGTCATACGGACTCACCCTTGACTTTCGTACGGTTCGCGACGATTCGTACGTATTTTGAGCCAACGGATCGTACTACGTGATTTGGAAGGATTACTACAATTCGGACGGAAACGGCTACGAATATGAATCGTAGTACGGATTCGTTTCCCGACTCGGAATCGACCCCTAAGTGTAACATTAGGGATAGTGTTGGATAGCAGAGGGGAATAATTTACTATTCCCACTCCAATGAATGCAACACTAGGGAAAGTGTTGGATAACGGAGCGGAATAATTTACTATTACCACCCCAGCAAGTGCAACAGTAGGGAAAGTGTAGGATAGCGGAGGGGATAAAATTACTATTAACACTCCAGGGAGTGCAACAGTAGGGAAAATGTTGGATAGCGGAGGGGTACAAATTACTATTCCCACTCCAGCAAGTGAAACAGTAGGGAAACTGTTGGATAGTGAAGGGAAATAATGTACTATTCCCACTCCAGCAAGTGCAACGTAGGAAAAGTGTAGGATAGCGAGCGGATAAAATTACTATTCCCACTCCCGGAGTTCAACAGTAGGAAAATGTTGGATAGCGGAGGGGTAAAAATTACTATTCTCACTCCAGCAAGTGCAGCAGTAGGGAAACTGTTACCTAGCATAGAGGGATAATGTACTATTCCCACTCCTGCAAATTCAACATTAGGGAAGGTGTTGGACAGCAGAGGGATACAAATTACTATTCCCACTTCAGCAAGTGCAACAGTAGGGAAAGTGTTTTTGATAGCGGAATGGATAAAACCAAGCATTACAGCTATTGAACCTAAAAACCCAAACAAAAAAAATATCAAAAATATTTATCAATTAATAAATAAATATTAATGATCAACTAATGTCTGATTTATTTAAACTAAATTATTTTCCACCCTGTACCACAAAAAAGACCAAACGACACACCTAATTTTTTTACACAATTTCCATTACTAATTTTACATTAATACATTAATGACAATTAACATCAAATCACAAATTAATTAAAAAAAGTTCTTCCCAAAATGTACAATTGACCATTAACTAATTAATTAATAACAATTAACAAGCAAAATAAATATTAATACAAAATAAATTCACATAATAAACAATATAACATAACCACAACATTTTATAATACAAAATTAACATATTTACCAATTAAATAATAATATTTAACAACAAATAAATACATAATTAATAACAAATCAATTACCATGATTAACAATAATAAATATTAAATACATAAAAATTAATAAATAAAACCTATTAATTAATAATTATAATTAAATTACCCACCCTACTTCCCTATCAACCCGCAACCTGCTCCTAAAAAAATGACACATTTAAAATAACTTGATTGTTAATTAATAATAATTAACAATCAATTAATGAATACTTAATAATACATTATTTAGCACAATTAACAATACAAAATATTAAATATATAGATATTAATTGATAAACAGTATTAATAAATGTATTATAATAAAATCACTTCCCACCCTATACGCTTATAAACCCCCAGCCCACTATGAAACTAAAAGGCAAAATGCACTTAAAATAAAATTAATAAGTTCTAAAAATGTAATACATATATTAAGAAAACAAATGCAATACTAAGACAATAAAATAGAACACATACATTTAAAATGCATTCTAAAATACATAACACTAACTAAAAAAACAATATTTTTAACAACTATATTTTTGCAAATGATATTAATGACTTCAATATTTTTTAAAACTATATTGATAACTTCGATATTGTGAAAAACAATATTAATTACTTTAAACTCAATATTCTTTGCAACGATATTCTGACAGTCGATATTTTTGTATCCCGATATTCTGCACTCAATATTAGTGAAAGTCAAAATAAAGGGCTTGATATTCTGTCTGTTCACCCCATAACTTTTAGCCTTCCACTACCTCGACATATGTTGTATCTCCTGAACTGCTATTGCTTTATATTCAGTAATTATTTCTCTATTTTCTGCTAATGTAGTCTCTTTATACTACCTTTTGAGTAGCCCCAGGTCTAGTTCGAGTCGTTGCATCCTCCCTCGCAATGATTTGAGAACCCCGTCCTGTAGACCTATACAGGTACCACGAATCTTCATCTTAAACGCCTCCCATATAGTTTCCATACTCTGAACTAAGCCTATATTTTGTGCAAAGTATTCTGTGATTGCCTCTCTTACACTTTCACAAAATACCTGGTCTAATAGTGAGGATGATTGCAAACGCCATTGAAATTGCGGGGGTGTATATGGGAATTGTCATAGTTAGCAGAACTGGGGAGTGGTCCGACAGTGTTTTTGGTAAGTGTTTGACCATAGTAGTCCACGTAGTTACATCATTTGTGACCAACCAATAGTCCAGTCATGACCATGAGTAGTGTACATAGGAGTGGCATGTGCCCTCTTTGAGACCAGGATGCCTTATCCTCCAAATATCTTTAAGACCCAGTTCTCTCATGCCCCCCACAATGGTCACAGGCACCTTTTTAAGTGACCCTTCTGCAGTAGTCATCCAATCCTCATCTTGTACCAGCGCAGAATTAAAATCCCCTCCACAGATAACTGCAGAGGGCGGCAGTTTATGTAGCTTAGCCCATAGCGTCGCAAAAAAAACAGGGTAATCTGTATTAGGCCAGTGTACATCAACAATGGCCACCATTGTGCCACAAAATTTACCTGGGCGCTGTTATATACCGCACTTGTTCATCCGCCTCAATCTTGCGAAAGCACAAAGGGTACACTCTTTTTTATGAGAATAATCATGCCTCTCGCATAGGAGGAATAGGAGGATGCTAATTTTACCCTGGCCCATCTCGACGCCACTTTTTTATCTGTGCAATTAGTGAGGTTTGTTTCTTGTAAATGAGCCACCTGTATGTTGTGCTGGTCTAAATAGGCCAAGACTTGGCATGTTTTCGTAGGATTATTATGATCTCTAACATTGCATGTCACCCAGGATATCAAATGTTTTGTATTACCCACTACTTCACCCATTGCCCATTGTGCTAATCTGAATATTTGTGGTTCTCGACTGCCTATGTGTTATCATCAACAATTGTATCATGCACATCATGCTTTTACTCACATATAGATCCCCAACTGTCCCACCCTCCCACTTCAGCATCCCAATTATGCTAAGGAGCTCTGTTTTTAACAAAACAACATAATCATACAACGACATGTCCCTCTTTATATACTCTCACCAGTAATCTGGTGCAAAATAAGAATTCTTGTCCAGTTGGGGATTTCCCCTCTGCAGGGTTGCCAGTAGCCCTCTTACCCCATGGTGTCAGGGGAGAGTTGGGCAATTACATGTGCCACTGCATCTAGATAGTCCTTTATATATCTTTATATCTCCCACATGTATCATTGTGCATGCCTTACTATAAAAAATTACATATTCATCATCCAACCGAAGGCATTACAGAACCACCATTCACTGGTATATGCATCCATTCTCGTTACCATCTCCTTATTTATCATTGACATAAGGAGATTTATATGAACCATGTACTCCACAACAAATTCTATGTTGCCACCCACCACCCTTTTTTTATTTGTTACCAATTGCTTGTCATTTTTCTGCGGCATGATCCGATTGTTCAGTCCTCATTGTCCACTTCATCTCCTGACGTTCTGGATGCCTCTTGTCTTTCCAGCTGCTTAACAAATATTATGGTGTCCTTGGGTGACAAAAACATCTTGATTTTGCCCTTGTGATGAATTCTGAGATGCACAGGATACAACATGGCGTACTGCATTTTCAGAGTTTGCATCTTCTTTTTGACTTATTGGAATTCAAGTCTCGCTTGCTGCACAGCTGCTGTAAAGTCCGGAAAAAAAGCAACCTATGTCCCCTGATATGTCATGGTACCTTTTTCCCTGGCTAGTCTGAGAGCTGTATCGCAGTAACAATAATTTAACAATCTGGCGACAATGGGTCTCGGCGGAGCTCCTGGCACCAGCTTAGGTGCCATGAATCTGTGTGCATGCTCCACAATGAGCATTGATGAGAAGTGTTCCGCTCCCTGCATGTCCTTCAGCATGGCCTTGACGTACAACTCCATTTTGCCTGTGTGGCTAGATTCAGGCCTTCCGGTAATGCGTAAATTATTACTTTGTGACCTAGCTTCAATGTCCTAGTTTTTGGCCTGTATTACCGCTAATAGCTTTTCCATTTGCGAGCACAATGCACTGACCGTCCCCAATTGACCTTCCGTTGTGGAGATGCGTTGCTCCACTTTCATTATTCAAGACCAATGTTTGTCAAGCTTTGCAGCCATATTGTCCATTCAGAGATTGAGGCAGTCTATCTTGCTGTCGATCAACTGTAGGCTTTGCTGAATCCCCAGAAGTGTACTTTCTAGTGTACTAGTGCCCCCTGCCTCCAACTCTTGCTTGGTATCCGATGTTGCCTATGTCTGGGATTTAGTAACCCCTTTAGATTAAAATATAAGCCTGGACTGCTGTTTATCCATCTTGCCCATGGTGCTTTTCTTGTGTTTTTATTTGAAGATTGTAACCTCAAGGTCTTGTACCAGTTTATTTGCAGCACAACTCTCCACTTTGCACCCCAGGTTAAATTTGGGCAGTTACAAGCTTATCGAAAAAGTGTGTTTCTTCAGTATCATAAGCAGCCAATGCACATGAACAAGCAGCGTAGGGTCTCGCTGTACCTTAAAACACTGCTTGTTCAATTAAGCTCGCAATATACTTCTGGCACTTTGTTGCAACGCTTATGTTTGAGCTCCTTGGATTTAAGGCAGTATCCTCACAAATACTCCTCCTTGGAGTCTGTTTGAGGGAGATTTATTACAGGGCAAAAGGAGAATGGGCTGAGCGCAGAGCTCTGAGAGCCTGCAGGGAATGAGCGAGGGAGTGAGCTAGGAACAATAGGGGCACCTTAATTTGTGTCGGGGTGTGCAGGAACGCTTGCTCTAGAAAACAGATATGTGAGCCATGGAAACTGAGGCTGAAAGTTTAACAGATATATTAAGAAGATGCAACTTCAAGAAACTTCAATATAAAGGCATAAAAATCACATTAGTTTTGAATCCAGGGCTCCGCATTCTCAGATAGCCACTTGGACAGATTGCATTTACCGAATGAAACCTTTTGAACAGTTAGGGAGAGAGTCTGAGCCTTAAAGACACATTGAGTCTAAACCTTAAAGACACATTTATACGTTGGAGTAAAATACATTCAAAAAACAAAGCACATTTCAGCTGGGAATACTCATATCTGCCTATAAGTGAGAAATCCTGAAAATATGATATGAACACTTTTAAATGTAATAAAGGGAAAAAGCAGGGTTACAGAGAACATAGCAAGTACAACATTTCATATGGCAGAGTATAAAATAGAGCAGCACATTTAAAATACATGAACAAAGGCTGTCAAAATAGCCCTTGGGAAAAACTCACTGTCTGACACTTATGCACAGACGAGGAGTAGTTCAAAGATGTCTGTGTGGACCCCTTTTTATATTCTTTAAGGCGGTGAGAAGTCTATGGTAACGTCATCTCACACCACTTATCCTACCTGCGTCACTTATGGGATTGTGCTTCGTACTTCTTTCTCCATACATTTGTGCAGCCCTTCCTGTAACTGTGGCACATAAGCTAGGCTAAAGGTTATGCCTCTTAGACTGGAAGTCTGTCGTAAATTTGCATCGGACAGCAGAAAAATGTGTTATTGTGTAAAGGGATTTTATTTATATGTATATACCAAACTGTACGTCCTGTTGCCACATCCATCACTCCAGCTTGATATAGCTGTGGTGGGCAAGTTCCCTTTTCTCATGCATAGTCCCAGGATGTGGTCCATTGTGTGTCGAAAGAACAGTGGGATGTTGAACTTTAGCGTTCGTGAACTTAGAGCACCGGTAGGGTGGGGGCTGGGGCAAAAGGCCTCACATGCAGCGGAGCAGAATAAAATCTTGATCAGACATGCCTTTAGTTTGCTAAACAGAAAGATGGCAGTACTCTGGCTAATCTAACCAAGGCCTACATTTTAAACAGAAGGGCCTACACAGGAGTTCATGCTGGCTGAGCGATAACAATGTCTCAGGATATCATGTGGCAAAATCAGTACCTCTCTCATTTCCCCCTTTTTGTTCATTTATTGAACACCACTCATACTGCATTTTTAGCTGGCGGTGGAGGCAGTGGCAATGGTGAGTCATGAAGAAGCGGTTCTTTGGGGCTTTTGTTGAGGGCATCTCCTACATCTCCATGTGGTCCCCCTGATAGGTCACACATTATCTCATATGGATGTACCAAATCTCTCCCCAAGGGAAGCGGGGGGCCACTGTGCACCTGGGCCTGGTAATGAAAATCAAGAGGAACCTGCAATATGCGAGAGTCAGGGATGGTGAGCTCTACTATATTTAACATTGCTAATTCTTCCCCGTCCCCTTGTCCCATGCGTATTCCTATGTATACTCCTGAGTCTGCATAGTTCATCCCAATTACCTTAGCGCTGAATCTCTTAATACAGTACAGTATTATCTGTGTCCCGAAACATAACAGCAACAACACACATAGGCATTATACATTTTAGTACTGCAGACAGCCATGAAGGCATCCAGTCCAAGTTGAACCAATTAGGTAAAACGTCTGCTTCTGCTTCTGCACCTCCCTCCTCATGCATCTGTCTACCCAGATTGTCCAAGTCCTCAATGGCCTTTCTAAGTGTTCCATTTTCCGCATCATAGTCCAATATGAAAGTGCAGCCGGACGACTTTCCCTCTTTGGCGCATACACCACCATTCATCGCTGTTAACTGGTCTAGAACGTATTTGTGCTCCAGAACCATTAGTCGCAAATGTCGTAGTTCTTCTTTCACAGCATTGAATCCATCACGGGTGTTGTTGACGAACTGCATCAGTTCATATCTTGTGATTTGAAGCCAGCGGGCATTGGTTTTGGTCTGGAACAGGGGGATAACGTCCCCAAAGAAAAGTTCAGCATCGTTGAAACGGTGGAATTCTTGTGGAATCTCCTGAAATGGGCCATCTGAGAAATACTTCTTGACTTCCCTTTTTTGGTGGTGGAGCAGGGTGACATCACCTGTCATCGGGTGTGTATGGATGTGGGAAATGTACGCTGCTGGAACAACCAGATGCAGTTCATGCATCGTCACAATCGTGCAAAGTCCATTCCAGTGGGGGGGGGGCAGCTGCAGGTAAAGGTGTTCAGGTGTTCTCCGCAGGCCCAATAGATGTCCATGAGGCTGGAGGTGCTGTACTGAAGGTCTGAATTAAAAAGTGTGTTGTTGCAATCAGTGTTCCGACCCACAGGAACTGTTCCGTTACCTAGGAAGCAAATGAGAGGAGACTTTAGCTTGTATGCTCTTTTTGATTTTATGTTGTACCCTCATTGAAAGTGTATCTTCTAGTTTTCTGTGCCCATATCTCAGCACACTACCTCCCAATATCTTCATTGATATAATGTTTGTGCTCTTGTCCTACAATTGGGCTACCTAAGGAGGCTGCCTCACATATCAAGTCATGTGGGCCATTCCACTTGCTGTTGAAATAAATGTTAGCCTTCAGGCGCTGAATTGGTCTCTACTGACAAGGGCATGTGTCATGGGTATGGTTGGCTCATTGATGTTTGGGTGAGTGGCATTTTGATGGGGGCGTTAGGAAGGTGAAGTACCCTAGTATCTTAAAGTGATATTCCCAAACCTGCATTATGTTGGCAGGCACTTTCATATCACGGTAAACCTCCATTCTTCTTTCAAATTCCAATGGATCAGTAATAACCGTAAATGTAATATACTTGTTATCCCACTCTATGATGTTTACAAATCCATCATCTATTTTGGCTGAGTGGAGCTGTATCTGACCATGTATGCGGCAAAGAAACACGTGTAGGAGACATTTGACTGTGGGCGGTGGGACTTCTTTGGGAAAGATCAATTTATCTGCGTCTACAGCATGAGGAATGTGTGAATACACAAAGCAGGACTCATTTGTGACCTTTCTTCCAACCTCCCTCATGTCCCTGTACCACATGTTGTCTAATAGAGCATTGTGAATCCCATTATCCTCTGCTGGCTTACTAGGGCACTGGAAGTGGGAATCAGGCATTGAGTGCTGGTCAAAAGTGTAAACAACTGTGTTTTAGAGATTACTGACTCAGTCTGAAATTTGTGCAGCCTGTTCTTTATTACGTTGGGTGCTTGATGTATATCTGACTGGTACTTTCTCACAACCCATTTTATCTCTGACACTTCGTTTATTTTGCCGGGAATGTTTAGGGGTATCTGTCACAGGGGAATTCATGGTGAGATCAGGTACCACGGCCCATTCTGTGGGGTCAGCATGGCATGGGGTATGGAAGGTGTCAAGGTGGGTGCAGGGGTGTCATAATTACTGCTGGTGCTTATCCCAGTTTGCTTGTTACCAGGGAGTGTCTTGGACATGGGGTGCCCTGTGGTGGTGGTAGCTCTGATATTGCTAGCAACACCTCTCCCTCTCTCTCTGCAAACCAGTGGAATACAGCTATTGAAGTAACAAACATAACAAAGAAAAAAATAATAGCGACTGTACATATCTTTTTCAGTGACATCTTGGTATGAGGGGTGGGTCTGTTACTCCGTCTCAGTCCATAGACCACCATACGATCTCATGCTCATGTTCTTGGATAGTCAGTGGAAATACGATGCCCTCCTCTTGGTCAATATTCAGATCTCGGATGGTGCCGGGTGGGTCCTCACTTGGCTTCTCTGTATCCATTCCTATTTGGCTACTCAGACAGCTGTGGGTGAAGACTTCGTGATTTAAAAGTGTCCGTTGAATTTGGGATCTTTCCACTTCCGGACTGCTTCCTTTACAAAGATGTGTGTCTCAGGGCAGATAGGCAGAAGTTCAGAAATAGAACCATTGTTCTTTGTCTTTGATATCTGAATGGAAAGGAACTTTGAAGCATGCATTAGGGTACATAAATAATTAAACAATTCAACTTTTACAATCTCAGAAAACTTTTCAGTGTCTACTTTAGGTCTGGTGGAGAGAACAACCACACTCATTTATCTGTCAGTGACAAGCTGGTGAGGTGTGAGGTGATGATCAGAACTGGGAGTGTTTCTGAGTGTGAACAGAGCAATGGAAAGGCAATAGAGTAATTGCTTTTCAATTGGGCACTCATCTTACTGATCTTGGTTTTGAGCAGGCCGTTGAGGCGCTCACAAATACCATTGCTTTGGGGGTGATAGGCTGATCAGTAGTTCAGGCACCTGTCAATCATGTCTACATAGTCAATGTGGAGCTCTCTAAAAGGATCCTTGGGCCTTGGTATTGTTGATGCAACTGTTGTCATAGCTGGATTAGGTGAATACTGTTGACAAAATGAGCTAGTCTAAAGGTCATGCCTCTTAGACTGGAAGTATGTCATAAATTTGCATCGGACAGCAGAAAAATGTGTTATTGTGTAAAGGGATTTTATATATATGTATATACCAAACTTTACGTCCTGTTGCCACATCCATCACTCCAGCTTGACGTAGCTGTGGTGGGCAAGTTCCCTTTTCTCATGCATAGGCCCAGGATGTGGTCCATTGTGTGTCGAAAGAATAGGGGGGATGTTGAACTTTAGCGTTCGTGAACTTAGAGCACCGCTAGGGTGGGGGCTGGAACAAAAGGCCTCGCAGACAGTGGATCTGAATACAATCTTGATCAGATATGCCTTTAGTTTGCTAAACAGAAAGATGGCAGTACTCTGGCGAATCTAACCAAGGCCTACATTTTAAACAGTAGGGCCTACACAGGGGTTCATGCTGGCTGAGTGATAACAATGTTTCAGAATATCATGTGGCATAATCAGTATCTCTCTCAAGTCTAGCTTTTTCAACCCCAGCAAGCTCTATACGTGTATCAGATCCTTTCTATGTTTGCATAGTGATATCACAGAGCCAAACCTCAGGAGCTAATCGGACACCACTCTCCTGGCTTTGACATGCTTGCCATAGCTAAGTTATATTGCAGACCCACAGTGCCAAAAGTCTTAAGATCCAGACGGACATCTAATTTCTTGCAGCTCTGCACACACAGCCATGCAAACCATGTAGTATACGCTCACAGGCCATTGCATTCTGTTACCGTGCCACATCACACCAACCAGCCTCGTTCCGCCTGTTGGCCGCACCTTGTTTCACTATGATTTCAGACGCTGGCGCTTTCCAGGGAGTTCTTCCGCTGCACGCCGGTTACCTCGCTCTTGTGTGGCAACCAGCTTAATATTCGGTGTAGGCCGCTGCACATTAGACCTAGCCTGCCCGACCTTGTCTATCTCTGCAAAACTGGCGCACAGTAGTCCCGCTTTGACATCCCCCACCTCTCCCAATCAGGGGTCTCTGTCGGCTTCACGTTTTATTTATCAACTCGTGGGGCAGGTCTCAAGTTCCAGGACATTCTCGTGCTTCCCACAGGTGCTAGGTTGCAACTACCCTCACTATCTTAGTGGCTCGCCAGCTTGTTTCATTTTGCTTTTCAGCCACTATTTACTCCTCGTTGTTTTTGAAGGGCAGCACTTGTCAATTTGCACATACGCTGTGCTACGGTTCACTCATACTGGCACAGCGGTTGGCCCAGCGTTTCACAAAGGCCTCCACTCTCAGCCTCAGCATGTCCAACCTCTTCTGCCTGCTCAACCAGGTGTGCAGCAGACTTGCCATCCCTGCTCTCACCTCACACAGTCGGGGGTCCCGATTGACACCGCTCTTCACCTTTTCACCCGTGGGTCCAACAGCAGCCACGGCAGGTGTTCACTTGTTCTACAGAGGTCTCTGCAAGCACCAGAACACTAACAGATTACACAAGCCGCCATTTTATCCAGGCTCCTCACCCGCTCAAATCACGTCACAGAGCACACAATCGTAATTTTCTGGCCCACCAACTTATACTGTGGGGCACTGTATTTTGAGTACTGTCTCTTTTCACATTAGATGGCAGCTGTATTGTAGAACTAATTAGCGTATCGCAGCCCCAACCAGCAGTGCAGCACCAATGTGCGGCCATCTTGTTTTGGGCTCTATAGTGCCTCCCGTTTTATTGTAACCTTAAAAGGATATTCTCTTCATTGTACAATCCTGAATCAGTTTTAGCCTTTGGAAACCCTAGTGGTGTGTGCAGGGCCCTCAGTTTTGCTGGAAGCAGACTTATTTCCCCAAGAACTTACCCACATCAGCGGTGTATGAATTGAACAATAGGAATTGAATAACAGGTGGACAAGAACATAGCCCTGCTTCAAGCCTTGTGGTGTATACATGGTGGTGTATACATTTTGCCAGATATTCTATACCTGTCACTGATTTTTACCTGAATTCATGTGACTGTATTGAATTCTGTCTGTTCACTGTTAAAAAACAGCCGAATCATTTCGGAAACAAGCAACATTGTTGTACACATTTTTAAATGAATATATATATATATATATATATACTAGCAGCCCGTCCCGACATTGTCCGGGTATGAAATAGAATGTGTGTAATGTGTGTATTTGGCAAGGGCAATTTATTTTAAAATCTAGCGGTAGACAACATTTTTTGTTTCATTAGAATAGGGACGGAGAAGGGCCAGCTGCAGCCCTGGTTGATGTTAGCAGGCGCATGTAATTGGTGTAGTGATCCGCCACCTGAGCCCGGCTACAGCCCTGGTTGATGTTAGCAGGCGCGTGTAATGTCGTTGAATGAGAGAGTTATCAGCCGCGGGTAAATCCGTTTAATGAGAGAGTTCAGTGACAGCGAGTAGGAGAGGATGCAGTAATTGTCCCCGCAGACACGCTCATTTGCGTGTTCCCCCGCTTGAAACCCAGATGCAGGCCTGTTTGATGTTAGCAGGCGCATGTTCCCCCGCTTGAGACCCAGCTGCAGCCCTGGTTGATGTTATCAGGCGCGTGTAATTAGTGTACTGATCCGCCGCCTGAGCCCTGCTAGAGCCCTCGTTGATGGTAGCAGGCGCGTCTAATTTCGTTGAATGAGAGAGTTCAGTAACAGTGCGCAGGAGAGGCTGCAGTAATGTTACTTACCAGGCCTCCAGCTGAACGCGTTTGTCATGCCCCCAGCACACGGCCGCAGCAGACGATCTTCTGATTAATGTACGACCCACATGGCATGAAGGGCGGAACGAAGCACACACCCCCAGCGTGCCCCTTGATGCGGCGCAATTGCGTTCACATGGCATGAAGGCCGGACACACGCCCCCAGCATTTGTCACGCCCCCAGCGTTTGTCACGCCCCAGCACACGCCCACAGCCCACGATGTGATGGCTGTACCACACGCCCCCAGCGTTAGTCACACCCCCAGCCCACGCCCACAGCACAACGCAGACACGCCCACAAGGGACTACTTTACTGGCACGGTCTTTTACCTTTTAAATGTATATGGTGTCCTACGGTACAATTGTATGTCTTGCACTGTATAATTGTGATGAACACCACTGTTTCTTGAAAAGTTAATAAAAACAATAAAAAAAAAAATGTATATGCTGGCCGTCTGCATAGCCTATATTCTTCTGCTGCAACTGCCCTTTCCAACGCTGGATTGGGGGTTGTGATGTATGTATGTGTGTATATATATATATATATATATACATATATATATATATACTCATTGTTTACTTACCATTTGACTATCGAAATTATATCCTACTTTTAAGAATATAACAATCTTGGTATAAGATGAAACGGGAATCTTTCAGAATGGATAGTAGGATACAATTTCTGTTCAAGACAGAGACAACTCACTTTATTACAAGATCCCAGATGTTTGATGTAAACATATATTTATCTATATACACAACCTAAAATGTGTTTGTGCTTGGGTGACAGTACTGAGATATGATACATGCACACATTGGTACAACAAACAGGAAAACCTGCTTCCTCAGTCATCATTAGAATGTCTACTTTACAAGGGATCCCAATCTCGTATTCTCCATTGGTTGAATATAAAGAATTGGCCAGTAGCATTTTTGCATCCCAGTCATTTTTTCCTCCATATTAGCACGTCAAACTAGAGCAATGGATCTAAAATCCAATATGAATGCGGACAATGTAGATATGCGTTCAACTAAAATGAGAAACTGAATATTTATAACAGCACATCAACTTGCACTGTAAGAAATAATTGTGTTTAGTTCATGTGTATCAATTTGCAGTAAAGGGGAAGAGGCCAGTGTCATGACATGAGATGTACCTGAACTCCCGCAGGGCCCACACAGTCTAACCCACAAAATGAAATTGGTTTCCATGAGGAATACAGGATTGACCCGTAGTCTCTTGACTCAAGAAACAATGTCTTCTTCAGAGAAAATGTATGTTGTATGTGTGCAAATGCTAACCAATCAGCCGTGCAGTTAATGAACAAACATGTTATTTAAAAACCCAATATTTAATAATTAAATGTGCCCAGTATAAAAGCATTGGAAAAGAAAGGTTATTTGTTATTATCTGGAAAATGCAAAAATGTGAGGAAAATTGTCTTTTCTTCCTGATAGTTGTGAGGGTCATAGACACCCTCTTCGACCATGGAATGGTCCACTCTTGTGCAGATGTGCTGGCAGGTCCCACAGAAACTGAACCATTTATCCTTCAGGTCTAGACGTTTTAACATATGAAATAAATCTTCAGAGGGGTAAGGTAGAAAGAGCTCCACAAAGTGTTTTTCAAACCTTTATTTGTCATTTTATAAACACAGAACAATAAACACAAAAAGAAAAAAACAGCAGCAACTTAGCAGGCTGAGTAAATACACTGAAGGGCCAAACAAAGCCCACATCTATTGAAAGATTACAAGAAGAAGATAATGAAGAGGAAATAATAACTCATTTGAACATCATCAGTAGCAGCACAGGTTATGTATGCCTTTTCTCATGGTCTCAAACTTCCCAGCTCACCTTTGCCCATCACCATCATGTTCATCCCTCACTACCTGAGGAACCACCCTCCTCCCCTCCGCACCTCTGATCAAAAAACTTTGACATAGCATCCCCAAACTTCTAAATCAACTGCAAGTTTGTCATCAGTTCTAACACAAAGCATTTGCATCTCCTCAGCCACAGCACATTCTGACACATCCCTAATCCAAAGCTCCGCTGACAGAGCCCTAACCCTCATCCAAGCGATGGTGACTCGCCTTCTTGCCAGCACAATGGCCAGATGCATACACCGGATCATTGTTTTTCACTTCCTGGGGAGCACCAGAAAACCGGTCAAACTCATCTGTGGTGTGATCTCACAAGTCATGGCAAAGACCTGGTTCAATCACACAAGTACCCTCCCCCAGACATTTCTCACCCGGCTGCAAACCCACACCTGATGCATAACATCTGCCCGTCACATATCAGGGAAACGTTGAGGCACCTCCCAAACACTCAGCCCTCTCAGTGGGCCCCTAATTGTATCAGTCTGCAGCGCCTTAAAAAGTAAAAGAATGAGGTGGCACCCCACCACCAGCATCAATATCCCCCCCACCATAGCTGAGGTGGACGGAGTCGCCAGGCAGGATGGACAAAGACCCCTCACCATGTCAGACACACCAGCATAACGAAAGAACTGCCCAAGGCCTAGCACAAACCAAGCCCGCACTTCTTTAAAAGGTACAAAAACCTCAGTAGGATACAGTTCACTCTCTTATTCACAGCCATCCTCCCACCAAGAATGGAAAGACATGGTGACTACCATCTGGTGTGCCGTACTACTGCCATCTGTTGAACAACAAAGAGTGGGTTCCGGTACACCCCAGTATCCGACATCACATGTACAGGGAGCTTGATCTCATCTACCAACCTCACAAGATCTTCTTCTTCCAATGATCTCAGCCATCCATTTTGCCATGTGAGAAGCATAATAACAATATTCCAAATTCACAGCCCCATGACCCTAATCCTCATACCCCTCATAAGAGTCAGCCACGCTACTGTACTCCTTTGTCTTGCCTATATTCAACTGTCAGAACACCTCCTTCATGTAATGGTCACAGAGAATTTTGGATTACATACAGGCATTGAGGTAAAAAATATCATTTTGGAAACTGAAACTCTACCCATCAATGATAACAGCAAAGTGGTCTAAAACCAGACAGAGGCCTGCAGGTATTTTGTAGCTGTTTGTTGTCCATGTTACATATTTATATCACTGATCTCTAAGCCTTTTTCTTGCATTATGGACCCAACCTCCTTAAAATCCCGGGAGAGGGATTCCGATTCGCGAGTCTAGGCTTCAACTTGCTACTGAGTTAGAGAGGGACTTTCCGGACCTGCCTGGGCTGAAAGTGCTGTACCGCTCACCCTGTAACCCTTTCGGGGGCCCTCCCTTCTCCCAGGGATCCTTGCATCCCAACGATCATACTTGAGCATCTACTCTACCTTTCTTGAGGCTGAGTCCTTGCCATCTTTCCCCCAGTACCCCTGCCATGAGGCATCCCAGGGGTCCTGCGGGAGCATTCTACCTATTGTGTCACTGGTGGCACGCTGCCCCCTCAGTGCCCCTGCCGTGAGGCATCCCAAGGACACTGGGAGGGCCTTCTATCTACCTTCTAGTACATTTTCTCTTTTTACTAACTTTGTTGCGTTTTGTCCACCCCCTCTATCTCCAAGTCTGCGACGCCCGTTTCTTAGGTGTGGGTGGGTGGATGGGATTCTTTTCCTTCCTAAGATGCGAGGGAAGGTGTATGTGCTTGGTTGGGCCATTGGCCACTTTTTATCCACCCCTTGCCCTTTTCTGCTTGCCCCCTGATTGGGCAGGGTTCGCCTTTTACAGAGGGGGCCAATCCTGGCCCCAGCCAGCCTAGCCGGCATGCAAAATAGGAGCGGGGTGGGGGAGGCACTACTGCCTCCAGATGGCGTTTTACCCGGGCACCCATCTGGTCTGGCATTGCCTACTCTGCCTGTGTTCAAACCCCCTCCAGGCGGCGATTCGCTCCTCCTCGCTCCCCTCTTTTCCCCAAAATCACCAATGACCATGTTCTTTGGTGCCTGAAAAGGTCACAGTTTATTAATTCACGTGTTTATACATTTCAAAACCGTTTTATTGTCATATCTACATTTGTTGTCCATGTTATATATTTACATCATTGTTCTTTAAGCCTTTTTCTTGCATTATTGACCCAGCCTCCTCAATATCCCGGGAAAGGGAGGGGACCTTTTCGTTGAGCTTCCTATTCGCGGGTCTAGGGTTCAACTTGCTACCGATTTGGAGGGGGACCTTCCGGACCTGCCTGGGCTGCAAGAGCTGTCCCGCTCACCCTGTAACCCTTTTGTGGGTCCTCCCTTCTCCCAGGGGTCCCTGCCATAGTGGCATCCCAAGGACCATACTTGAGCATCTACTCTACCTTTCCTGTTATGTTATGTTATGTTATATGTCTTTTATATAGCGCAAATCACCTACAGGTCTCTAAGCGCTTATAGAGAAAATTGATCAAGTCACTAGGGCAGATGGAAAGGCAGCAGCGGTGGCAGAAATTACACAGTAATTAACACATCTCTAAATGGGAACATTTTTAAATGTTTCTTAAAAGTGAAGAGAAACAGTTCCCTGCGCAGGTACTCAGGTAAGTTATTCCAGATTTGCTGAAGTAAAACAGAAAATGCTGTACCCCCTTTAGATTTAGTGGTGTACCTGGGGGGAGTTAAACGACAAGCATCAGATGATCGCAATGTCCAGCCAGGAACATATTTCTCCAGACGATATTTTATGTACCTTGGTGCCTAGCCGTAGATTGCCTTGTGGGCAATGCATAGGCCCTTAAACTGAGCTCTCTGTTTAATGGGAAGCCAGTGTAGTTTATAGAGCAGAGGGGTAGCACAAGTCTTTCTAGGAAGTCTAAAAATTAGCCTAGCCACATCATTCTGCACCACCTGCAATCTCCTGATAAGTTTGAGGGAAAGGCCAATGTAAATGCATTCCCATAATCCAGCCTAGAGATGACAGTGGCGGAAACAATTGACTGTAATGAAGATGTAGAGAGGAGCAAGTTTCCGTAACTGCCTTAGTAGTCCTACACGGGTTCCCATTACCGTGCTGACCTGGCTGGACATAGATAACTCTGAGTCAATTTTCAAACCTAAGCTTTTTACAAACGGGACTGCATCTAGTTCCTGAGGTCAAAAAAGATCACACCAGGGACTATTACTTGTTGGAATGACGAGAACCTTGGTCTTATCGGGATTTATTTTCAGTGAATTGGCCGTCATCCAGTTCACTGTGAATCTGAGCAGTTTTTTGGCTGACTCCTGAGCCTGGCAGGAGTTACTAATCCAGATAAGAAGTTGAGTATCGTCAGCATAACTAATGACCTGACAGTCAATGTGTGTCAAAGTCTCCACAAGAGGTTGCAGATAGATATTAAAAAGGAGTGGAGATAATGCGGAGCCCTGGGGTACACCACAGGCAAGAGAACCCAAGTCCGAAGTGTGCTCACCCAGCTGAACCCTCTGAGTACGGTCAGACAGAAATGACTTTTGCCATTGGTATGCTAGCCCGCTGATGACCAGGTTGGTAAGACGGTTTAGCAATATGTTATGGCTGACGGTATCGAATGCTGCTGATAGTTCTAATAAAATCAGGGCACTCGGCTGTTTATTGTCAGCCATAACTCCGAGCTCATCAAGAACGGACAGCATCACTAGCTCAGTGCTATGATGAGCTCTAAAGCCCACCTGTCTAGCTTGGAGTAGCTGGTGGTCCTCCAAGTATTTCGGGAGTGTCTTTAGTACATACTGTTCTATCACTTTGGCCAGAAAGGGGAGCTGTGAAATGGGTCTATAGTTATTTACAGTTAACGCATCTGCACCTGGTTTCTTCAGCATGAGGGTGGCCCTGGCTTCTTTTAGATGGGTTGGTAGATAGCCAGTATCCAGAGAATTATTTATTAGTTCAAGGATCTGCTTTTCCAGCCCTGACAGGGCCATTTGAGAGATCCTCGGAGGGCAGGGGTCTGCTCGAGAACCTTATTTAGTGTGGTTCACTGAAAATAAAAGGGTGACTGAGTCAATTTTAGGGAAATGAGTGAGTTGACTGCCAAAACAGGGCTGGGGCTGGGTCTGATGGAAGTAAGTGAGGTCGGTCAGGTTGTTAGCAATTTACAAAACTATATCTTTAACTTTCTAAAAATGAGAAATCTTGGAATACATCACAGTCTAGAGATGCGACTGTAGATTTCTTCCCGGCCTTTTGGCTCAATTCATTCAAAATTGCGAAAGTTTCTTTCCTGAGGCTGAGTACTTGCCATCTTCCCCCCGGTACCCCTGCCATGAGGCATCCCAGGAGTCATGCTGGAGCATTCTATCTATTGTGTCTCTGGGGGCACGCCGCACCTTGGCCCCCTCAGTGCCCCTGCCGTGAGTCATCCCAAGGACACTGTGAGGGCCTTCCATCTACCTTTTAGTAAAATTTCTTCTTTTACTAACTTTGTTGTGTTTTGTTCCGCCATGCTACCCATGGTTCCCCGGTCGGAGGGAGCTCCCCCCTACCCCTGCCTTTCATTTTCTCTTATTTGAAGCCCATCTGCTCCAGCACACCCACAATGTTCAATAGGAACATGTCCATTCCCACCCCGGTGAGGTGTACTCCATCCTCCCTATGATATCCCGGGGACTTCAGGTTTATGAACCTGTGCCTCACGAAGCCCCATCCGTTGGCCCTAAACACTTTGGCCCCTTTTTATCCCCCTCTTGCCATTTTCCGCTCACCCCCTGATTGGGGGGTGCCTTTTTACAGAGGGGAACAATCTTGGGCCCTGCTGGCCTAGCCCGCATGAAATATAGGAGCGGGGGTGGGTCTCCCGCCTCCGGATAGCGTTTTACCCAGGCCCCCATCTGGTCCGGCTTCACCTATCTGGCCCGGGTTCACACTTCTCCATCTACCATCTCAACCCCAGATCCGGCAACTGATCCTTGGGGACCAGGGTCAGTGCTGCCAACGGAAACACCAGGGACTTCCATTTATTAATTTATTAAAGCGCTGTTGGTGTTTTGGGTTCACTGAGAAAAAACAATGCATTGTCAGCATCAAGAGATATGATACCAGACCTCAATACCCCAGTCACTCAACACCACACAGACCTTTGCCGCCAAGCGTTCACAGCCAACACGAAAAAGGAAGGGTGACTCATGGCACCCCTTTCAAGTGCCACATTCAATATCCCATCATGTAAAACAATGTTGGCCCACCTTTACCCATTATCCAGGGCCAGTGTACAACAGTTGAATTCATGCTCGCAAATGTTTCCCAAACCCCATGGCTCTCATAACCTCCAGAAGGTACTCCCAATCCACCATATGAAATGCTTTCTCAATTTCAATGGAGGTCAACACCATGTCCTTGTTTCTTACCTTGACCTTGACATGCACTAGGCAACTCAAATTAATTGTTGTACTTCGGCCAGGGATGAAGCTGCACTGATCTACATGCACAAGGCCCGGCATGACCAGGCTCAAGCGAAAGGCCAATAGTTTACAGACTATTTTAATATTGGTGTTTATCATTTTAAGAGGCCAGTACAAGGCAAGATCAGAAGCATCCCCCGTCTTCTGCAGCAAACATATAAGGCCCTCACACATACTAGGAAGGAGCACCCCTTTTTAGGTCGAGCTGAGGAGAAAGCATGTCAAGCATGCTGGAGTCCAGATCGACAACTATAGCCGCCCGTCTCCTGGGAATCTGAGACAGGGGTCGGCACGAGCGTCGACTTCACTTCGTGGGCGTGCACGCCCAGCCCGGCGCCGTGCCGATCCCCTGCCTCAGATTCCCTGAGGTCCGCAAACACAGCTACACTCACGCATGCGCACATACACAGTCACACGCACACACACTGCATACACACACGCACCCCCCTTAAACAGACACACGCACAGACACATGCACAGACACACTCAAACACACACAGACACACGCGCGTCCCCCCATCCCCCCCACTCACCGAGTCTCTTGGGCTCCTCTCGTCCCGTCCATCACCTCTTGTACGCCATCAGCAAGCGGAGAAGTGGCCAAGAACACTCTGCGCCTGCGCAGAAGTGCGTGCGCCCGCCTGTTTTTTTATTCCGCCCAGTTCTGAGTTGGTAAAGTATTCTGTGCTCACACGACTATTTTATGATTTACATCACCGCCCGGAATCTCCTGTGTTCTGAAGGGGGTTCGAATCCAGTGAGAACCTAAAAAGTGGACAGGTCTTAGGGTTGCCATCTTTTTCACAAAAAAAATACCGGCCCATTTACACATACATTGGTGTTCAGGAAGGTCCGATATCGATATTCTAATAGCAGTTTATGTACAATTCTGCTCCACATCGTGATTGTTCAAGTGGCGGTGATTGATCAAGGGGCGGAACTAGCAAACTACACACCAATCGCAGCACAGTCATGGTGAGAATAGCTTCAGCCTATGACGCAAGGATCTCATTCAATCACGTGACATTCACTAATGAAGCTGCTTCGGCCATTTTGGTGACTGGAGAAGGGCGTCTATTTCCCTTAACTCAATAAATAAAGACGCAATCAAATGGTAGTGCAAAACGAGTTATTTGTTAAAACAAAAAGGCACATGGGGGATTTGGGGGGGCAGCCGACCAAAGGGAGGCTTGCACACCCGGGGATTTTTGGGGCAGTAGGGGGGGGGGATAGGTGAACCTGGCAGGCACCCGTAGCTTGGGCTGCTTGGCCTGGTTGGGCTCTTTTGGGCGGTTTTTGGGCTGGCCGCGTTTAAATACGGCCATTTTGTTGGGTCCGGCACCATTTCAGGTGCAGTGACACGGCAGCCAGGGTGTTCCTCGGTGAATTGTTGTCGGAGCGGGAGCGTGGTGTCAGGCGGCGTGAGCGGGTGCGGTGTGGAGCGTCGGTGTTCTCGGTAGATTTTGTGTGAGGCGGTGGTCGAGGATGGCGGAGCGGGACCCCAGAGTTGCGGAGGCGTTGCCGTTGTTGGGGGAGGCGGGCCGGCTAGATGTCCTGCGGCCGGACTTTCAGGTAAGGCCACCGCCGCGGCGCGCTGCCAACGGCGCCGCGGCGGCCGTGTGGGCCTGCGAGCCGCCGCGGTCGCGACCGCGGCCGGCTCCGGTGGAGCTGAGGGGGGGCGGGGCGGGGGGCGGCGGCGCGAAGGCCGCGAAGCAGCGTGGTGCGGCGGTGCCGCGGAAGGCGGGGGGAAAAGGCGGTAAGAAGGCCGGCCAGCGGGGCGCACAGAAAAAGGCCCTGGATTTTGTGGAGGGGGGAGGAGGACAGGCTCCGGTGGCGGTGGGGGTGGAGGGGGGGCGGGCGGCCACGGACGGTGACGAGGGGGTGGGAGGCCGAGGGGGGAGGGGGTATCTGCGGTGCCGGCGGGGTCGGCTGCTGGGGGTGCGGGGGGGGTCGGGGGGAGAGTGCTGGGGGGGGTTGACCCAGGGAGTACAAGGAGGGGGGCAAGGGGGAGGGGGTGAGGGAGTGGGGGGGGCGGGGTCCCCTGAGGTGGTGGAGGAGACTGAGGTTGAGGAGATGGGTGGGGGGGCGGACACAGAACTAGATTGGAGCTCATCGGGGTCGGAGGGGGGTGGGGGCGTGGGGGGCCAGGAGAGAGTGTCGTCCCCGGGGCGGGTGAGGGGGGGGCTGGGGGCCAGGGGGAGGGGGGGCATGGAGAGCAGAAGGGGCGGGGGCGTGTGGGGGGTGGGGGGGGGCGAGAGACGTAGGGTGGTATGGGGGAGATGGAGGGGTGGGGTGTGGGGGGGGGGGGCTCGGTGGGGGGCTGGGACGGGGGGAATGGAGGGTGTGTGGGGCCTAGTTGGGGGTCAGTCGGGTGGGGTGGCCCGGGGGGCTGGGGCGGTGTGAGTGGGTGGGGCATGGGGAGCGGAGGGGTTCCCTCGCGCCGCGGCGGTCACTCGGCGGGGTGGGGACGGGGGCGCCGTTGGGGTGGGAGCGTGGGGGGGGTGAGTGGGGAGGGGATGGTGGGTTTTTTCACCCCGGTATGCTGGACTCCACTTTTTTCCCTTGGCAGGAGCTGCTTGCGAGGCGCTCGGGTGAGCAGCATGCGGCTCTACTCCACCGAGAGGATGGGCCGGCTCTGTCTAGTGCGGGCGGCCGCGCTCCAACGAGGGACCTGTCACTGGAGCGTGGTGGATGGCGGCGGGGGTCAGCCCCGCCGGCCCCCCCCCGAAGGGTTGTTACGGCCGCCGGGGGCGGGGGAGTGGTTGTGGATGCACAAATTGTTGAACCAGGCGTTAGTGGAGTGGACCGGCGTGGGAGTGTGGATTTGGGTGAATTGATGAGAGTGTGTCGGGAGAGAGCGGGCTTGAGCAGGGTGGACCCCCCTTGGGGGGGTCGGGACTGTGTTGAAGTGGCGGAGGAGGAGTCCGCGGAGGAAGGGGAGATCTGGGAGGACAAGGGGGAGAGTAATGTTGTTGCCAGTATTTTACAGGTGCCGGCGAGGCAGGAAGTACCGAGAGTGACGGCCCCCTCTGCTCAACTGGTTAGGCGGCGGGATCCGGTTCGGACGCCGACCTTGACGCCAGGTAAGGTGGGAGACGGGGCGGGGAGTGGCAAGCGGCGATGTGTGCAGGTCTCAGTGGGGACTGGGGGGGAGGGGGCGGAGGGTTGGAGGCTGGTGCGGGGTCGGTACGTGCGGGACACCGGAGTGGGCACGGATGGCGCGGCGGACGGGGTGGCCGGCGCGCGAGAAGGGTCGGACGCGGTCGCAGGCGCGCGAGAGGGGTCGGGTGCGGTCGCCGGCGCGCGAGAGGGGTCGGGTGCGGTCGCCGGGAAGGAGGCGGCGAGTGGGAAGGAAAGCTGCGTGGTGCCGGTGCGTAAGTTACCATATATGGGTATTACGAAGCCACTGGGAGCGCACCTGTCGTTGGCTACGAAGGAGAAAATTTGGAAGGGGGAGTACATCGACATCCTGAAGCTTCTTCACCGGGAGTTGACGTCTAAGGAGGGGTCGAAGGAAGAGGAACAGGAGTTGGCCAGGCGTCCGAAAGTGCCGGTGACACTGGACAATTGGTCGGCGGCTTTCCTTATCTACGCAAGTGTTTACTGCGAGAAGTTTCCCGACCGATCCGTGGCGCTCATGAAATACATGGATGTGGTGCGGAGGGCCCAGGTGACGTACGGCGGGTTCGCGGGGTCACACTATGACGAGGAGTTTCGGGCGCGCATGGCGGCGGATCCGGAGGCGTTGTGGGGGGAGCTGGACGCGGATTTGTACCAGCAGACGATGGGCGGGGCCAAATTCGGCCTCACCATTTACACGGCCAGTGGGTTGCCAGTGGGATCGCCCCCCTTTGCCGCACGCCCCACCCGGGGGGTGGGGCGGGGTGAGTCCACCGGACAGGCCGCGGTTGGGGCCTGTTGGGATTTCAATAAAGGGTCGTGCGGGCGGGCAACTTGCCGTTTTAGGCATGAGTGCTCGAATTGCGGAAAGCGGCACCCGGCGCAGCGGTGCTGTGGGCTCGTTGGACAGCCGGGCCAACAGCAGGGGCATGGAGGTCCCCAGGGAGGGGGGCAGAGGGGTGGAGGGCGAGCAGGAGCTTTGGGCAAAGGCTCGTACGCCGGTTAGGCTGGAGAGGATGGAACCCTGGTTGGCGGCGTATCCGCCGGCGGAGGATGCTGCGGTTCTGCGTCTGGGTTTTCGGGAGGGGTTCCGCCTGGGCTATGAGGGCCCCCGGATTGCCCGCTGGGCGGACAATCTGAAGTCGGTGAATGCACACAAAGGTATCGTGCGGGAGAAGTTGTTCAAGGAGGTTAAGGAAGGGAGGATGGCGGGCCCGTTCACGGAGCCGCCGATGCCTGACTTGATCATCTCCCCCATTGGGGTGGTGCCCAAGAAGGAGGAAGGGCAGTTCCGGCTGATACAACATCTGTCATGGCCGGAGGGGGAGTCGGTGAACGCGTACATCTCGGCGGACTTGGCGTCGGTGACTTATTTGTCGGTGGACGTGGCGCGGAGGCTCGTCACGGCGGCGGGGAGGGGCGCATTGATGGCAAAATGTGACGTCAAGTCGGCCTTTCGGCTTCTCCCGGTCCATCCGGCAGATCACCAGCTGCTGGGGATTCAATTTGAAGGGCTCATTTTTGTGGACAAGGCACTGCCGATGGGATGTTCCATCTCGTGCTCGCTCTTTGAGCGTTTCAGTTCGTTCCTGCAGTGGGTTTTTTCCAGGCGCACAGGCTCGGAGTCAGTGACGCACTACCTGGATGACTTTTTCCTGGTGGGGCGACCCGACGCGACGGACTGCCAGCGGCACCTGGACGGTTTGGCCGGGTTGATGGAGGACTTTGGTGTTCCCCTGGTGCCAGAGAAAACATACGGTCCCAGTACGGTGTTGTCCTTTCTCGGTATCGAGCTCGACTCGGTCGCCATGGAAGCACGCCTACCGGACGATAAGAAATCGGCTATGTTAGGGCTGGTGGCTGACATGCTGGCATGCAGGAAGGTGGTGGTGCGGGAGGTGCAGGTGTTGTTGGGGCACTTGAACTTTGCTTGTCGCGTGGTGCGGGCGGGACGGACTTTTTGCAGGCGGTTGGGACTGGCGTTGTCCGGGTTGTCTTTGCCTCACCACCATGTGAGATTGTCGGCGGGAGTGAAGGAGGACCTGCGCATGTGGCAGGCGTTTTTGGAGCGTTTCAACGGAGTTCCCATGGCGCCGGCGGAAGATTGGGAGTGGGATGTCACCATGTACTCGGACGCGGCGGGTGTTGGCGGTTTCGGGCTCTACTGGGATGGTCGGTGGTGCGCGGAGCAGTGGCCAGCACACTGGCAGGCTGGAGGCCGGAGCATTGCGTTTTTGGAATTGTTCCCGTTGGTGGTGGCGGTCACGGTGTGGGCCGGGGAACTGGCTCACAAGCGCGTGTTCTTTCGAGTGGACAACATGGCGGTCGTGCAGGTGGTGAATAGGCAGTCGGCCAGAGACCCGCAAGTGTTGAAATTGATGAGGGTGTTTGTGTTGCGCTGCTTGGAGAATGACATCCTCTTTCAGGCACGGCACGTACCGGGTGTGGACAATGACATTGCGGATGCTTTGTCTCGTTCGCAGTGGGAGAGGTTCCATGGGCTAGCCACGGCGGCGGAGGAGGTCAGGACGCCGGTGCCGGGAGAGATGTGGTCGGTGGGCGAGCCCGGGTCTTCCAGCTGGTGAAGAGATCCGTAGCAGCGTCAACGTGGAGATCTTACGAGCAATCCTGGGAGGAATTCTTGCGGTCTGGCGCGGTAAGGCGAGGGGACCGGTGGCAGCGCGAGGAGCAGGTGGTTCGTTACATGTTGGGGCTCATGGAAAAGGGTTTGTCGCGGGTCACCATCGCGGGCAAGTTGTCGGCTGTTGCGTTCATGGGTAAGCTGTGGTGGGGCTACGTCCCGTCGGCGGGGGAGCTGGGGGCCCGGCTGCTGTAGGGTTGGTCGAGGGAGAGGGGCGCGGCGGTCCGCTTGCGGCGTCCGGTCACGGTGGCGTTGTTGGAAAAACTCATTGGCGCGCTGCCGGAGGTGTGCAGAGATGAGGGCGAGGTGGTGCGTTTCTCCACGTTAATGTCCTGGCTTTTTTATGGTGCTTTTCGAGTGTCTGAATTGTTGGGGAATGAAGGGGGCGCCAGGAGTGGGGTGGGAGGACGTGGACCTGCGCGCTCGGGAAGTGGCGGTGCCGCTGCGGCATTCCAAAACTGATCAGAGGGGGGTGGGGACATGGGTGGTCTTGGGCCCGGGGGTGCAGGAGGGAGTTTGTCCCGCGGCGTGGGGTAGGCGGCTGATGGCGATCCGGAGCCGGGAAGCGGGGCAGGTTTTTGGCCGGAGTAGTGGGGGCAGAGTGTCGGCGGCGCAGGCGTTGTGGGTTTTGCGGCGCGCCCTGCGGGGCTTGGGCGAGGACCCTTTGGCTTTTGGGACCCACTCCTTCAGGATCGGGGCGGCGACGGAGGCGGCGCGTAGGGGTTGGGGGAAGGAGGAGATACAGAGGCTGGGACGGTGGAAGTCGGATTGTTACCGGACGTACGTGCGGCTGCGGGAGGTAGAAGGGGTGACGTCTTTGTGATTTCGAAGCCTGATATGTGTTTCTTTGCAGGTGCTGTGGCGGGGCCGGAGGTGGCAGTTTTGAATTTATATTTGGTGGGCCACTCGTTTGTCAAGCGGGCTGAGCAAGCGGAGTGGGACAAGCATCGTGCATTGAATTTGGGATTAGATACTGGACTGTATAGGTGTCACTGGAGGGGCAAAGGGGGTATGCGGTGGCATGAGTTGTTGCCTATATTGAATACGGTGGTGAAAGCAGGAGTGTGTCCGGATGTGGTAGTGATTCATTTAGGGGAGAATGACTTGGTGCAGTGCAAGGGGCTGGCGGTGGTAAAACAGATGATGAGGGACCTGAGGGAGATCAAGCAACGTTGGGCGGGGTGCCATGTGATCTGGTCCGAATTGATCCCCAGGCGGGTGTGGAGGGGAGCTGAGCGCCCGGGCGTGATAGACAGGGCCCGGCGGAAGATTAATCGGGTGATGGGGGATTTCTGTGACAAGGAAGGGGTGGGGAGAATGGTTCATCCTGACTTGCGATATGGAGCGGTGTATTTTTTCAGGGAGGATGGGGTACACCTTTCTAGATATGGCATGGAACTGTACGTAGTGCAGTTGAAGGAGGCACTGGATAGAGCGCTGGGGGTACTCAGGTATCCTAGGAGGCAGGAGTCCTAAGGGGGGGGTCGGAAGTCGTACACGACTTCCGAGTGGCGTTTCCCTATGAGAAAAGGGGGGATTCACAGGAGGCCTGGGGCTGTAGGGGCAGTTGGGGAGCGGAGGTCAGGAAGGTCACTAAGGTCATTTGCAGTTGGGGGTAGGTTGCTGAGCGGATGTGGATACTTTGTTGCAATGTTGGGGATACAATTAGGGGTGGGGGTGGAGGGCGGCTGTTAGGCGGTTATTATTTAGAGAGTACTAGTTTTGTTCGGCACAGGCCAGGTGGGGTTTGTTTGTGTAGGTGCACCTGATTCCAAATAAAGCGGCCTTTAACACACTAAGTTGGTGTCTGTTTCAGTGCTTCCCCCCCCACCTACAGGTGTGCCCCAAGGGGGATTTGGGGGGGCAGCCGACCAAAGGGAGGCTTGCACACCCGGGGATTTTTGGGGCAGTAGGGGGGGGGGATAGTCGAACCTGGCAGGCACCCGTAGCTTGGGCTGGTTGGGCTCTTTTGGGCGGTTTTTGGGCTGGCCGCGTTTAAATACGGCCATTTTGTTGGGTCCGGCACCATTTCAGGTGCAGTGACACGGCAGCCGGGGGTGTTCCTCGGTGAATTGTTGTCCCTCCCTCCCTCCCTGTGTCCCGTGGGGTGGATTTGGCCAGGGTGGGCCTCTGGGGGGTTGCGAGGGGCTTTTGTTGGTTGAGGGTGCACCTGAGTTAGGGTACAAGAGTGGTTGTCGCTGGAACAGGTGCCAGGATGGGTGGCATTTCCCTATGAGAAAAGGGGGGATTCTCAGGAGGCCTGGGGCTGTAGGGGCAGTTGGGGAGTGGAGGTCAGGAAGGTCACTAAGGTCATTTGCAGTTGGGGGTAGGTTGCTGAGCGGATGTGGATACTTTGTTGCAATGTTGGGGATACAATTAGGGGTGGGGGTGGAGGGGGGCTGTTAGGCGGTTATTATTTAGAGAGTACTAGTTTTGTTCGGCACAGGCCATGTGGGGTTTGTTTGTGTAGGTGCACCTGATTCCAAATAAAGCGGCCTTTAACACACTAAGTTGGTGTCTGTTTCAGTGCTTCCCCCCCCCCACCTACAGGTGTGCCCCAAATCGATGTTGTTCGTCCTCTCTTAAAAAGGCGCAGCAGTCGTAGTGCTCGGTGTGAAGATGGTGCAGTCTTGCTCAGCTTACGGTTGCAGGAACAGGTACGACAAGGAGAAGCCCATCTCTTTCAACAAGTAAGAATACTTTCTTGCTCTCGCGCTTTGACCGTGGCGCTTTCGTGCGTGTAAAACCGTTACATATAGGGGTAACAATGTTCGGCAGAGTCAAGATATTGCCAGACATAGTTCAGAGTTGAGCAAAGCGTTTATACTGATGCTTCTCGCGCATGCTTAGAAGGGAAAGGGAGGGATTAGAAGGGATTGATGTTTGGCGTAGCTAACAGCAATACTAGCCATACATCTAATTGCCAATCACCTTTACTAGCATTTTATTAACTTATTTAATACCAATGTATATACTTGTCTGCTAATCGACAACATTTGCACTCTGAGGCTGGAATAGCAACTGCTGCGCCATTAACATCTACGTTCACCTGCATTTTGTTTGTGTTTTTTAATTGAACATTATCTAAATCCCTATTGCAGCCCCAGAGATTTGCACCGCTTGAACTAAGTATTTAACAGCCCCCTCTTCAATATCTCCCATTCTGTAAAATAGGGTACATAATCCACTCTGGTGACTGCTGTGCAGTTCATAGTTGCCAAGTGGCCCCATGTTGTATGTAACACATTGTATGGGTGTCTGATTTCTTTAGCCAACAGCTTCGATGACACACACTTGTCTGTTGATCCCGTGTGGACACCTCAGGATGCCCCGGGCGCTTGTGAATGACTGCGCCGTCTGACCCCAGAGCTCCGCTGCCCTCTCTTGCTCATGGGGCACCAGTCATACCTGTGTGATGTCAGAGGCTTGCCGCAGTACTTCTGTCTGGCGGAGCTCAGTGACTGCTGCTTTTACCATTACATTCTCTTCAAAGGGGCCGCCAATGCTTGTTTTTAAACACATTCTTTTCTACCCCGTCAGTTTGGCAGTCTTGAGCAGCTGCCCATTTGTCACCGTCTTTTTTCTCTGAAACCCTGCTCATGCGTATTCAGCGACCGTCTTTTTTATTTTTTAAAGTTTCCTGCTGTTGCTGGTTAATTTCCCCGTGTGATGCCAGGTCCCCACAAGCACTTCCCATTGCTCCTTGTTTCCCTTAGACAAGTCAATGCTATCTTTCCTGTGGCATACAGTTACCACCAAAGAATGCTGCAGCAGTATTCAATGTCGGACGTTCTGAGCATTGATGTTTGGCGTAGCTAACAGCAATACTAGCTATACATCTAATTGCCAATCACCTTTACAAGCATGTTATTAACTTATTTAATACCAGTGTAGCTGCGTTTTAAAATATATATACTTGTCTCTCTATTAATTATGCTTTATTAGTGTACAAAAAAACATAAATTCTCTTTATTATGCCCATTATTTAAAGATGGCACCCACATTAAATAGTTTTCTTGTAGTCCCTCACCTCTGTCTATGACAGAAGTCGTTGCTCTCATATCCCAGTATGCTCCACTCTTAAAAACCTATTGCGGTGAGCGCAATCATTGGTGGTTATTAGGGGTACCAGTTGTGATTTAACCGATTCTTTCACCTTCCTAGCTTTTGTAGGTACAGGGAGAACTTTCATCGCTACATTATATAGGCACAGGGAGAACTTTCACTGAGAGTTTTTTGTTTGGTTGAAGAGGCCTACTTCCCGGGGCTGTGTGCCAAAGTGTTTCAGCCAACAGCCATCTTTCAGATTTGCCCAACCCCCCACCCTCAACCTCCTACCTCAGCTCCCTTGGTTAAAAGGAGCAAAATAGTTGTTATTGGCCGTCTGTTAATTCCTAACATTCCTGTCTCTTCCCCGCCATCTACCCGAGCCCTCTCTGCAGGAGCAGTGCACAGGTACATGTTTGTTTCTTTTAGAAGGGTCTGTTGATAAGGGTTAATTGCCAGCTTCATGCTGTATCACATGGCATAATGCTCCTCACAACACATATGCTCTGTGCATCTTAAATAAGTGAGGCACTTAACTTCTTGTTGTACCTTTCTGCCCTCTGCATCACCGCATCATCACTCAGCGCTACCCCAGCATCACTCAGCACCACCACAGCATCACTCAGCACCACCACAACATCACTCAGCACCACCGCAGCACCACTCAGCACCACCACAGCACCACTCAGCACCACTCAGCACCACTAAAGCATCACTCAGCACCACCTCAGCACCACCACAGCACCACTCTGCACCACCACAGCCCCGCTCAGCACCACCACTCAACACCACCCCAGCATCACTCAGCACCACCCCAGTATCACTCAGCACCACTCAGAATCACCACAGCACCACTCAGCACCACCACTCAGCACCGCCACAGCATCACTCAGCACCACCACAGCACCACTCAACACCACCACAGCATCACTCAGCACCACCACAGCATCACTCGGCACCACCACAGCACCACTCAGCACTACCACAGCATCGCTCAGCACCACCACAGCACCACTCAGCACCACCACAGCACCACCACAGCATCACTCAGTACCACCCCAGCATCACTCAGCACCACCTCAGCGCCACCACAGCACCACTCTGCACCACCACAGCACCACTCAGCACCACCACTCAACACCACCTCAGCATTACTCAGCACCACCCCAGTATCACTCAGCACCACTCAGCATCTCCACAGCACCACTCAGCACCACCACATCACCACTCAGCACCACCACAGCATCACTCAGCACCACCACAGCCCCACTCAGCACCACCACAGCATCACTCAGCACCACCACAATATCACTCAGCACCACAACAGCACCACTCAGCACCACCACAGCACCACTCAGCACCACTCAGCACCACCAAAGCATCACTCAGCCCTCCACAGGGCTTGGTCACCCCACTCACTGCTGCCGCTCCTGCCTGCCTTTACCGCCTCCTGCCTGCAGATTCCTTCGCTCGCTGCCCGCTGCTCCTGGGAATTTCCCGCTGCTCCTGGGAATTTCCCGCTGCCCGCTGCTTCTTGGAATTTCCCGCCGCTGCCTCCCTGCAGCCCCGCCCCCCTGTGATTCCATTCGCCGCCCCGCTCCCGCCACCCAGCTGCTCCTCCCTCCCGGCTCCTTACTTATGACGCCCCCAGAGCGGACGCGCGCAGCGGGAGCGCCGATTGAGCGCCGAAGGTGCGCCAAAGGTAAGCCCGTCTGCGCCCGTCCGCGCCTGGCCCGCGCCCAGCGCCAGGACCCCTGGCCCTCCCCACCGAGGCAAGACGACCCGACTGACCTACGACGTCGCCACTCTCAACGCACTCAATGCCGGCCGGACCCACGCCTGCTGCCGAGCCACCCCGAGACGCACCCACGGACCCTTCACCTGCTGCACCTGCAAGTTCACCTGCCTCCGAACCTGCCCCGCACCCGCCAAGACAAACACCAGCAGCAACCTCCTCAAGTGCATCCTGATCAACACCCGCTCGGTCCACAGACACGCCGTGGAACTCTGGAACCTCCTCGATGCTACATCACCGGACGTCGCCTTCCTCACGGAAACCTGGATGAACGCCTCCTCTGCACCCGACATCGCCATCGCCATCCCGGACGGGTACAAGATCATCAGGAGGGACCGCATCAACCAGACCGGAGGTGGCATCGCCATCGTCCACAGGAACACCATCCGCATCACGACCGACGCCAACGACTCCTTCACCGCAGCTGAACATCTCCACTTCCAGATGCACACCGACCCTAAGACGACCCTCAGAGGCACCCTCGGCTACAGACCCCCGGGACCATGCACACAATTCAGCGAAGACATCACAGACTTCATCAACCCGCACGCCCTCCCCTCCACTGACTACATCCTCCTCGGGGACCTCAACTTCCACCTGGAGAACAACAAGGACCGCAACACCACCGCCCTGCTGGAAAACCTCGCCAACCTCGGACTCAAGCAACTGGTCAACACCCCCACCCACTACGCCGGCCACACGCTTGATCCCGTCTTCTCTTCCAGCAAGTACATCACCTTCAGCCACGCCACCGGACTCCACTGGACCGACCACAGCTGCGTCCACTTCAGCTTCAAAAGATCCACGACCCACCACCACCCGCAACAGCTACCTCACAGGAATTGGAGCAAGATCACCGCAGACCAGCTCACCACCTCCCTCAGCCAGAGCCCACCCGCCGATTCAGAAAAGGGGGTGGTGATGAACAGAGTGTCTGAATTAAGCAGACCACTCTTACCCAGTCCAAAGATCAGGGCTTGATCCATCACCGTTATTTATCTCACTGCCCCATCCCAGCTCAGAACCTGGCTATATGCAAATTAGTCTGTCCCTGGCCCAGTGCATCACGGGAACAGGGCAGACCAAACTACCAAGCCAATTCTTCACCAGAAAGGAGACAAGCTACCGGGGACCGGTTTCTGGCATTCCAGCCTCTTCGGCCCGGCTTGCTTGAATCCTGATGGAGCAGTGAGAAAGGGACTCATGTCTGAGTATACCCTGCCACACCTATAGTGGCCAAAAACGATTGAGAAAAGGGGGTGGTGATGAACAGAGTGTCTGAATTAAGCAGACCACTCTTACCCAGTCCAAAGATCAGGGCTTGATCCATCACCGTTATTTATCTCACTGCCCCATCCCAGCTCAGAACCTGGCTATATGCAAATTAGTCTGTCCCTGGCCCAGTGCATCATGGGAACAGGGCAGACCAAACTACCAAGCCAATTCTTCACCAGAAAGGAGACAAGCTACCGGGGACCGGTTTCTGGCATTCCAGCCTCTTCGGCCCGGCTTGCTTGAATCCTGATGGAGCAGTGAGAAAGGGACTCATGTCTGAGTATACCCTGCCACACCTATAGTGGCCAAAAACGATTCAGAAAAGGGGGTGGTGATGAACAGAGTGTCTGAATTAAGCAGACCACTCTTACCCAGTCCAAAGATCAGGGCTTGATCCATCACCGTTATTTATCTCACTGCCCCATCCCAGCTCAGAACCTGGCTATATGCAAATTAGTCTGTCCCTGGCCCAGTGCATCATGGGAACAGGGCAGACCAAACTACCAAGCCAATTCTTCACCAGAAAGGAGACAAGCTACCGGGGACCGGTTTCTGGCATTCCAGCCTCTTCGGCCCGGCTTGCTTGAATCCTGATGGAGCAGTGAGAAAGGGACTCATGTCTGAGTATACCCTGCCACACCTATAGTGGCCAAAAACGATTCAGAAAAGGGGGTGGTGATGAACAGAGTGTCTGAATTAAGCAGACCACTCTTACCCAGTCCAAAGATCAGGGCTTGATCCATCACCGTTATTTATCTCACTGCCCCATCCCAGCTCAGAACCTGGCTATATGCAAATTAGTCTGTCCCTGGCCCAGTGCATCATGGGAACAGGGCAGACCAAACTACCAAGCCAATTCTTCACCAGAAAGGAGACAAGCTACCGGGGACCGGTTTCTGGCATTCCAGCCTCTTCGGCCCGGCTTGCTTGAATCCTGATGGAGCAGTGAGAAAGGGACTCATGTCTGAGTATACCCTGCCACACCTATAGTGGCCAAAAACGATTCAGAAAAGGGGGTGGTGATGAACAGAGTGTCTGAATTAAGCAGACCACTCTTACCCAGTCCAAAGATCAGGGCTTGATCCATCACCGTTATTTATCTCACTGCCCCATCCCAGCTCAGAACCTGGCTATATGCAAATTAGTCTGTCCCTGGCCCAGTGCATCATGGGAACAGGGCAGACCAAACTACCAAGCCAATTCTTCACCAGAAAGGAGACGAGCTACCGGGGACCGGTTTCTGGCATTCCAGCCTCTTCGGCCCGGCTTGCTTGAATCCTGATGGAGCAGTGAGAAAGGGACTCATGTCTGAGTATACCCTGCCACACCTATAGTGGCCAAAAACGATTCAGAAAAGGGGGTGGTGATGAACAGAGTGTCTGAATTAAGCAGACCACTCTTACCCAGTCCAAAGATCAGGGCTTGATCCATCACCGTTATTTATCTCACTGCCCCATCCCAGCTCAGAACCTGGCTATATGCAAATTAGTCTGTCCCTGGCCCAGTGCATCATGGGAACAGGGCAGACCAAACTACCAAGCCAATTCTTCACCAGAAAGGAGACAAGCTACCGGGGACCGGTTTCTGGCATTCCAGCCTCTTCGGCCCGGCTTGCTTGAATCCTGATGGAGCAGTGAGAAAGGGACTCATGTCTGAGTATACCCTGCCACACCTATAGTGGCCAAAAACGATTCAGAAAAGGGGGTGGTGATGAACAGAGTGTCTGAATTAAGCAGACCACTCTTACCCAGTCCAAAGATCAGGGCTTGATCCATCACCGTTATTTATCTCACTGCCCCATCCCAGCTCAGAACCTGGCTATATGCAAATTAGTCTGTCCCTGGCCCAGTGCATCATGGGAACAGGGCAGACCAAACTACCAAGCCAATTCTTCACCAGAAAGGAGACAAGCTACCGGGGACCGGTTTCTGGCATTCCAGCCTCTTCGGCCCGGCTTGCTTGAATCCTGATGGAGCAGTGAGAAAGGGACTCATGTCTGAGTATACCCTGCCACACCTATAGTGGCCAAAAACGATTCAGAAAAGGGGGTGGTGATGAACAGAGTGTCTGAATTAAGCAGACCACTCTTACCCAGTCCAAAGATCAGGGCTTGATCCATCACCGTTATTTATCTCACTGCCCCATCCCAGCTCAGAACCTGGCTATATGCAAATTAGTCTGTCCCTGGCCCAGTGCATCATGGGAACAGGGCAGACCAAACTACCAAGCCAATTCTTCACCAGAAAGGAGACAAGCTACCGGGGACCGGTTTCTGGCATTCCAGCCTCTTCGGCCCGGCTTGCTTGAATCCTGATGGAGCAGTGAGAAAGGGACTCATGTCTGAGTATACCCTGCCACACCTATAGTGGCCAAAAACGATTCAGAAAAGGGGGTGGTGATGAACAGAGTGTCTGAATTAAGCAGACCACTCTTACCCAGTCCAAAGATCAGGGCTTGATCCATCACCGTTATTTATCTCACTGCCCCATCCCAGCTCAGAACCTGGCTATATGCAAATTAGTCTGTCCCTGGCCCAGTGCATCATGGGAACAGGGCAGACCAAACTACCAAGCCAATTCTTCACCAGAAAGGAGACACCCGCCAACACAACGGACCTCAACGAAGCTGCCCGCAACTTCACACAGTGGCTGACCGCCTGCACTGACGACCTCGCGCCACTAAAGAACCTTCCCAGCAGACCCAGAAGCCAGAAGGCATCCTGGTTCACCGATGACCTCAAGGACTCCAAGAAGACCTGCCGCACCCTCGAGAAAGCCTGGCTCCTCGATCGGACCACCGACAACATGACCGCCCTCAAACACGCTACCCGCAAGCACCACCAGCTCATCCGCACCACCAAGAAGAAATCCCTGAAGGAACGACTGGACAACAACGCCCACGACATCAAAGAGCTCTTCACTATCGTCAAGGAGTTCTCCAACCCCAGCACCGGCACCAACGACATCACTCCGTCACAAGACCTCTGCGACTCCCTCGCCTCGTTCTTCCACCGCAAGATCGCCGACATCCACAACAGCTTCGGCGCCCCACCCACGCACCCAACCGTCGAACCAACGCCCACCACCGCCACCCTTCGCACCTGGACCACGGTGACCACCGAAGACACAGCACGCACAATGAACACCATCCACTCCGGATCACCGACCGACCCCTGCCCACACCACGTCTTCAACAAGGCCGACTCCACCATCGCACCCCAACTCCGGAACATCATCAACGCCTCCTTCAACACCGCCACCTTCCCGGAGAGCTGGAAGCACGCCGAGATCAGCGCCCTCCTGAAGAAACCTACAGCGGACCCCACCGATCTCAAAAACTTCCGCCCCATCTCGCTCCTCCCTTTTCCTGCTAAAGTCATCGAGAAGATCGTCAACAGACAGCTGACCGCCTTCCTCGAGACGAACAGATCCCTCGACCCCTCGCAGTCCGGCTTCAGAGCCAACCACAGCACCGAGACCGCCCTCATCGCAGCCACCGACAACATCTGGACCCTGCTCGACAAGGGGGAAACAGTGGCCCTCATCCTCCTGGACCTCTCCGCTGCGTTCGACACGGTCTGCCACCGCACCCTAGTCTAGCGCCTCAGCAACATCGGTATCCAAGAGAAGGCACTGGAGTGGATCATCTTGTTCCTCGCCGGAAGAACACAAAGAGTCCGCCTCCCCCCGTTTCGCTCCGAGGCCACCGAAGTCATCTGCGGCGTCCCGCAAGGATCTTCACTCAGCCCCACCCTCTTCAACATCTACATGAAACCTCTCGCAGCCATCGCACGCCAGCACAACCTCAACATCATCTCTTACGCCGACGACACCCAGCTGATCCTCTCCCTCACCAGAGACCCCGACACCGCCAGAACCTGCCTACACGAAGGGATGAAAGACGTCGCCGAGTGGATGAAGGACAGCCGCCTGAAACTGAACTCGGGCAAGACGGAAGTCCTCATCCTGGGATCTTCGCCCTCCGCCTGGGATGCCAACCGACCACGCACGCAACCTCGGCTTCATCCTGGATCCCTCCCTCTCGATGACCAGACAAGTCAACGCCGTCTCCTCATCGTGCTTCAACACCCTGCGTATGCTTCGCAAGATCTTCCGCTGGATCCCGACCGAGACCAGGAAGACTGTCACCCAGGCACTCGTCACCAGCCGACTGGACAACGGAAACGCCCTCTACGCCGGAACCACAGCCAAGCTACAGAAAAGACTCCAGCGCATCCAGAACGCCTCCGCCCGACTCATCCTGGATGTCCCCCGATGCAGCCACATCTCCAGCCACCTGAGGAACCTGCACTGGCTCCCCGTCGACAAGAGGATCACGTTCCGGCTCCTCACCCACGCGTCTCTCCACGACCTGGGCCCCAAGTACCTCAACGACCGCCTGACCTTCTACACGCCCACCCGCCAGCTACGGTCCACCAGCCTCGCCCTCGCAGCCGTACCACGCATCCGAAGAGCCACCACCGGAGGAAGATCCTTCTCTTACCTGGCTGCCAAGACTTGGAACTCCCTCCCCATCCACCTTCGGCTGACCCAGGACCATCTCGCCTTCAGGAAACAACTCAAGACCTGGCTTTTCGAGCAGTAGCATACCCCTCCCCCCAAGCGCCTTGAGACCCTCCCGGGTGAGTAGTGCGCTATACAAATGGCATGATTGATTGATTGATTGACTCAGCACCACCACAGCACCACTCTGCACCACCACAGCACCACTCAGCACCACCACTCAACACCACCCCAGCATCACTCAGCACCACCCCAGTATCACTCAGCACCACTCAGCATCACCACAGCACCACTCAGCACCACCACATCACCACTCAGCACCACCACAGCATCACTCAGCACCACCACAGCACCAATCAGCACCACCACAGCATCACTCAGCACCACCACAGCACCACTCAGCACCACCACAGCACCACCACAGCATCACTCAGTACCACCCCAGCGCCACTCAGCACCACCCCAGCACCACTCAGCACCACCCCAGCATCACTCAGTACCACCACAGCACCACCACAGCATCACTCAGCACCACCCCAGCACCACTCAGCACCACCCCAGCACCACTCAGCACCACCACAGCATCACTCAGCACCACCCTAGTACCACTCAGCACCACTCAGCATCACCTCAGCACCACCACAGCACCACCCCAGCATCAATCTGCGCAACCATTCAACAACAACTAGTTCAAATATGTTCTCTCAATGTTTCAAGCTTTATTACAAATGTCACAAAAAGATGTTAATATTTCACTTCTGTTCTTGGATTTTCGTCACAATAAAATACACTGAACATAATCTTCACAAAAGTTATTTACAAAAGTTTAAGCTATTGCCATTATAAATTACAATCACTTTTATTTAAGTATTATTTATTTAAAAAAAAAGCCATTGTAATTTGTAATATCAATACAACTAAGTAACGTAAATACAAAACATGTTGCATTACAAATGCTATAGGTGTCACATTTGCGAAAGTTATTACTATTGGCATTGTGAATGACAAAGCTATTAGTTTAGCTATTTTCAAAACCAACACATAAATAAAAACATTGTCATTTACAAGACCAATAGCTCAAACTTTCCTAATGCGAGACCTATTGCATTGCAAATGCTTGTTTCCTTAGCTTCCAGGAAGACTTCAAATATGGCTGCGTCAACACCGCTGTAAAACCCTGATGGAAAGCCATCCCAACCCGCTGCCTTGTTCTTCAGGAGCAGATCCATTACAGCCCTGACATCCTCAAATTAAAAGCGGGGCCAAAAAAACATACACCTGCACCACAGAGTTATGGGTTCCCACCCATCTATACCCCTCAAGGTGCTGTTGAAAGGCCACCACAACCTCTACCCTCAAAGATGTAATCTCTACATTCAGCTCCAACAAACATATCACAGGGGACATGGCTCCCTCCTGCAGAGCAGCCAGGCTATCATCCTGCTCGACTTGTCCTCCTCCCGGGGCAGCTGTTGACTAGGGTGTGTGAGTGTTTATACATCCAACCAATACCATTTACCCCTACACACCTTTGTGCCCATAACTCCTCCTTTTGTGTCTCAGGATCAGTCAAGTACTCTAGGTTCCATTCCTTTGTGCGCAACTCACACAGCAACTACCGCCTGCGTACCCCATTTGTCAACTCCAAGCACTGCCCATGGATCTCTAACTTCACGGCAACCCACTTAACTGCACTGATACTGTTGGAGGCCCAATTAGTCTGCAAATAGTCTTCCATGGACTGTGTAATGTATCTCTGTCCATCACATCAGCCAAGACTTCCACCAGAAATTGCCAATTCTCAATTTGTGTACCAATATCTCCCCAGTCCATCTCCCCAAATACAGGTATATGATCCAACAAAAAACAGGCTTAGTCCGGTACCCTAAAAACACCCTCCACTGGGAACTATCCTATCCAAACATATGTATGAGCAGCACACATTTGTTTTTGTTCATTTTTATGGGGGGGGGGGGGGCGGTGTGGTGATCCATGGTACATTTAGAACAATTAGTGTAGGTTTAAAAGGCAAGTCACATTAGTTTTTGTAATTTGAATGATCAACAAGTGTTTAAAGAGGTACTGCGTTTTTTACCTCGGTAAGCAAACATGGTGTAGTTTACGTACAGATGTGGGTTGAGTGCTTTAGAGAAGTATGTTGTTAAGGCAGGCATGGATCAGGAAGGGGGACATTATTCATTTTTAATTTGGGTTCACTGTGCATTCATGATGGTTTGTTACAATTTACGATTTTTCCTTCTGACATGTGATAATAGAATGTATAGAACTCAATTAATAGCCGATGAATGGTTATTCTGACATAAGTTTATTTCTACTACAGCTACCCCTGACGAAGAGCAATGGCCCAAAATGGATTTGGTAGATTTCCGTTATGTTGCATTATGAAGAAATGTGACCCGCCATACGTCGATGCGGAAACCTTGGATGGACACTTTATTGAACTTGATATTCGGAAGAAAACATTTGAATAAAGACTGGATTAAATGTGAGTAAACTGGTTGAAATTTATTGAATATTGTTTCAACATATTGCAATTTCCTTCTACGGTAGTGCATCCCGGTCCTGGTTCACATGACGTGGTTCCAGTTCCTTTTGATAGTCTAGTTCTGCCCAAGACATTTACCAGAAAGTGCCAATTCCGAATTTGTGCACCAATATCTCCCCATTCAATCTCCCCCAGGTCAGGGCTTGCACGCTTTGAACACACTCCATTGGGAACCCAGTCCCTTGTATCCTATCCAACTAACTGTAGCTGTGGTAGGTAAGTGAATGGCCAGGATACAAACCTTCCATGCATCCAGCAACCACAAATTCATCATGTCTTCACATAACGACTTAGTCATATGAGGCTTTAAATCAACCCTGAGAGGGCACCTATCCTGCTCCCCATCTAGGCCACAATTTAAGTTTCCCAACCTTATAAAAGGGAGATCCAGCTCAGAACACATCAAGTCCAGCAAAGTTAAATAGAGAATCATCAACATTGGCTGCAGTAAAAAATTTCTCCCCTGCACACCAGACTCCACATAGCTGGGCACAATCCGAATCCTTGGGGTCACCTATACCAGAACCACCCTGCCATAAGAGGAATAAGAAAAGTGAAACTATTGTCCTTTCCACTTCTTAGCCACCTTGTCAATTTCCTTACCCGTGGGATGCGTCTCCTGCAGGCAGGCTATTGACTCTATACCATTTAAAAAAGGAGAAGACTCTGTACTTCTTAACATGTGTACCTAGGCCCCAGACATTCCAGGTAAGCATCCAGAACTTTCCATAAATCTGTGTGATAATTAGGCCTGGGCGGTGAACAGTGTTCCGTTTGGGGAGCTTGTAGAATTTTCTGTCCCCTGCGCACCACAGAGCTCATGTAGTGCAGAAAACTCAACCCTGCCTAGTGCAGCAAATTATTTTTCCTCGCTTGCGCTCGCCACTGGTAAGTTGGCAAGCACAAGCTGCCGCTTGCGTAGAATTTCTACTAGAGCGACAGTAAGATTAACGAGAACGACAGTTCGGGCTGCATTCCACCACTTGCGGAACTCCGTCCAGGCCAGCGATAACCAGTGCCCCCTCTCCAATCCCCTGTACCTAAATAGCCTGCAAGAATTATGCTTAACAACTGCACAACCAACAACTAAACAAACAAAATCAAACTAACATAACATAGTATAACATTAAATAGCATAACATTCAGGTTACATAAGCCCACCCTCCGCGAGGTGTCTCCACCCTGTTCTTGTTGCCTGCATCACTGCACTGCAATCGCAGACAGCATCTCGTACCCCCTCCTACCACCGGACAAGACCAGGACTCCATTTCCCAGCAGGCCCAGAGGCAGGACCAGCTGGTTGAGCAGATTTTCACTCCTGGCAGCACCAAGAAAGATCCCTGCTGCTTCTGCTTTGTGGGAGGTGTGCAGGCTGGTCCGTGCCCATCAGAGCCCAGAGGAGGCTGGGCTGGGCTACCTCTATTTTGCCTGACCCCCAGCTTAAGGTACTTTGTCCCTGTTCTGCCTGCTGTCCCTGCTCCTATGCAGCCTGCTGTTCCTGCCCCTGCACTGCTTGCTGTCACCGTCCCTGCGCTGCCTGTTTCAGGTTTCCGGCCCACTAATGGAGGCCACCACACAGCCAAGCAGCAGGCATGCCAACAATGCACTGCCATTTGGACAATGCCTAACGCCAGGAGCCCAGGCCCCACCGCCATCTAATGTTACAATTCAAAGGAACTCCTGGACTCCAGATGCTGATACAGCAGCTGTGTCTCCTCCTCTCCACATTCCACTTAAGGACCCCTGACCTGTTGACACTGCAATAACTTCACGACATGACTTACTAAAGATCCCTCACTACTCCTGCACTCACGAAGGTGAACACTTTGCAACCAAACCATTGTATTCTGCTCAACACCAGCTCACTCTACAAACATGCAATGGTAGTCTGGGACACCATCGCCGCTCCACAAATGTTGCCTTCATCACAAAAACGTGGTTCAACCCCTCGTCAAAGCCCGACATCACTGCTGCCAATCCCGAAGGCTATAAGATGATACATCGAGACCACACCAACAAACAAGATGGATGCACCGCCATTATCTTCAAGGAAACCAACAGATGCACCATTGCCAGCAACGATGCCATGCCTCTCATGGAATCCTAAACTTCCTACTACACACGACACAAAAACAACTACAGGAGGCACCCTTGTCTACAGACAACAGGGGCCTGAGAAACATTGTGGGATTCCATCCCCAATCTCATCTCCCCCCAGCAATCGACTCTCACCACTACATCCTACTCAGTGACCTCAACTTCCACATTGATGACCCTAACAATGCCAACTCCATCACCCTTCTGAAGAATGTAAACAACATTGTCCCCACCCAACTGGTTACCAAACCCATGCACAAAGCCGAACACACACTTGATCCCATTTTCACCTCCAGCGACAGAATCAGATTCAACCACACCACAGAACTCACCTGGACTGACCACACCATTGTACACTTCACCGGCGCCCAGCACATCATGACCCTGCACCAGATCTCCCTCTACCACAGCTGGAGCAAGGTCACCTTAGCTCGGTGGTCATGGGCCCTCACCACCTCTCAACTTGAGGCATCAATAAAGCTAGACCAGGCTGTCCAGAACTTCACCACCTAGATCACCAACAGGGTCGAACTGGGACCCCAAAGCAGCCCTGACAATTTTCTCAGACCAGCCCCTGGGAAAGAACTGCCTGGCAACTAAGGCTGGGAATGATTACTTTCTGTTTTTATTACTGGGGGCGATATTGCAGCACTGCTGCAAAACCGGCCCGCAGTATGAAATCCTGCCCCCATCACTGTAAACCTGCTCCTACCGTTCGAGCCTCCTGGGGAAACACCTGACACCAACATCATTATTAACTTTGTAATGTGTTAAACCTCACCTCTTTTAACGCCCACCGACCAGTCCGCCGGCTCCCCGTTCCACCACGGGTTCTCCCGCTTGACGTGGAGGGAGCGTAGGCGGGACTAGGTTCGAGTCACGGGGCAGAGGTCGGGGGGCGGGAACTACCCTGCAGAAACACCATTTAAACTGGTATGGGATCGTCGCGCAGCGGGCGCGCCGGCGGCGCGCCGAAGGCGCGCCAAAGGCAAGCCCGTCTGCGCCCGTCCGCGCCAGGACGGGGCACGGGGCCATTGCCCCTTCCCGTTTGCGATTTGCTCAGGGTTATTCTAGTGAGGAGCTACTCAGACTCAGACCTCAACACTGTCTGAACCAAGAGCCATTCCTTCTAGACAATACCACAGCTTGTTGTCCTATGTGTATGTTTACCCCTTCACATATGCACTTAGGCATTACTGGGGAAAATGGGAATGCACAGATTAAGACTGCCGTCGCGGACATTGTCTGTGACAAACAGTTCCATTTTCTTACCACTAACTGTAGGTCATTGCCTAAGCATAAAGAGGATCTTTTTAATCTCTTAACTGATGTACAGCCAGATGCTCTTTTCTTAACAGAAACTTGGCTGAATGATAGTTCAGGGCCAGATATTGCCTCAGCTCTTCCTCCTAATTATGCTATAGTAAGGAGAGATAGAGTTAATCAAGTCGGAGGTGGCATAGGGATAATATTTAAAAAATGCTATCAATGCAAATGGACAAAACTTGATTGGCCCGATTGTGAAGCCGGCCTTTTTAAACTCTCCTTAACGCCCCAAATTACCTTCTCGGGTATTCTGATTTATCGACCACCTGGAGCGGCTGGTGATTGGATGTCAGCCCTGCCTGACCTACTTGCCCCACTTTCGATGGAGGCCGCTATGTTCTCCATCCTCGGAGATTTGAATCTGCATCTGGAGGATAGTAGTTGTCCTATGATCTTCAACTTCCTCGCAGACTTAGAAGCACTTAATGTACATTTGAGGAATAATGGTCCTACGCACTCTGCGGGCCACCTATTAGATCCGATCCTCACCAATTTCAATCAAATTATTTGTAGACCTGCCATTCCGATATTATGGTCAGATCACTTTCTCACCCATTTTACCATCTGGGCTCATAGTACAAAAAACTTGGTTAGATCAGAAGAAAGGTTTCGGAACTGGCAAAGAGTTAGTATAGATGATCTAAACACTCAGCTTACTCATTCAAGCCCTAACATTGCCTCAAGTAATCTTAGAATTGGTGACTATAAAATCGTCAATACCTGGCTTGCGACTGCTGCACAGACTGCAGCCCCTCTTACATTAAGCAAACGCACCTCCTGTCACCCCCAGCCCCATGGTTCTCTCAAAAATTATGTGATGAAAAAAGAAACTGCAAAAAATTAGAGAGGCTGTGGAGGAAAGACTATAATTCCACCAACAAAGAGATTTACAAGCAAGCGCTTAACGCTTACCATTCATCTTGTAAAACAGCTAAGGGGATTCATATTAAAACTACTATTTTAGCAGCACATAGTAACTCTGGTACTCTTTTTAAAGTTTTAAAAAATTTGGCTGGAGCAGCCTCCCAACCAGAACCACCGATCCTATCTACCTTACGATGTAATAATATAGCCAATTATTTCAATGAGAAAATTACCAATATTTATTCTCAGTTTAGTAGTAATAAGGAAAAGGACACAGTGCCCATAAATAATACCTCCCTCTCTGGCGAGAAAAGTCACATGGTAACCTCCAACATGAATGTGCTAACAGAGTGGCAACCCATGGACATGCCGACTTTTGTAAATATCCTTAAGAGCATAAAATCTGGTTCTCCGCTGGACCCTCTTCCTGCGTCCATTTTAAAGCAGCTGGATCCTCTCATTCTGGACGTAATCAGATCTCTACTAAATGCTTCACTAGCGGAGGCTGTAATTCCAGATGACTGGAAGCATGCTATGGTCGTCCCTCTGCTAAAAAAAGCAGGGGGGGACCCGGAAGTTCTCTCAAACTTTCGACCAATATCATTGCTACCTATTTGCTCGAAGGTTCTGGAAAAGCATGTCAACAACCAGCTATCCAAATTTGTCAATGACAATAATCGGCTGCATTTTTCACAGTCTGGTTTTAGGAAGGGACACTCTACGGAATCTACCCTACTGGCAGTCACTGAGACCATCCGCAAGGAATTAGATGGAGGGGGTACAGCGGCACTCATTCTTTTAGACTTGAGTGCCGCGTTTGACACCATCTCCCATCAGATCTTGATTCACTTATTGGAGGACATCGGAATACAAGGTGATGCCCTGAGATGGCTGGAACAATTTTTGTTCCACCGTACTTTCCAAGTCTTCTCAAAAAATAATTCCTCTGACATTTATAAATCTTTTTATGGGGTACCTCAGGGCTCCATATTGAGCCCACTTTTATTTAATATATACGTTACCCCATTAGCTAAGATTGCGGAAGAAATGGGCCTTACTATTTATTCCTATGCGGATGATACGCAATTGGTGTTTTCCTTAGCATCGACGGATAAATCTGATTCCTCTCCCTTTCGTTCTGGACTTTTGAAAATGGCTAACTGGCTTTATGATAATAAATTAAAACTGAACGCTGAAAAAACAGAACTTCTTATCTTTGGCAATCAGAAGAACTTATGGGGCCCCACTCACTGGCCAGTCGAAATGGGCCCGCCCCCAGTTGCGGTCCAATCGGCCCGTAATTTGGGCATAATTATTGACAACAAACTGTCGATGTGTGCCCATGTTACTAAAACGGCCGCAACTTGTTTTGCCATCCTTAAATGGTTAAGGAAAATTCTGTGGCAACTGCCTGATGGGGCACAACGGACTGTAATGCAGGCCTTAATAGGGTCTCGATTGGACTATGGAAACATCCTCCTCCTAGGAGCCAATAAAGGCACTGTTAATCGTCTGCAGATTGTGCAGAATGCCGCAGCGAGGGTGCTTCTTCATCTTCCAGGACGTACCAGTATATCTAACCATCTGAAGAAATTACATTGGCTGAAACTCACCAACAGAGTGAAATTTAAAGCACTCTGCTTTATGTTTAAGATTAGTACGAATGAGGCCCCCTCCTATTTGTGTAGATTGGCCTTGAAATATACACCTTCACGAGCTCTCCGATCCATGACGCAAGCCAAATTTGTTGTTCCTAGAGTTAAGCGAGTACGCATGGGTGGACGCTCTTTTTCCTACCTGGCCCCTGTTCTGTGGAATACCCTTCCCCTTAACTTGCGGCTGGAATCGAACTACCTTAAATTTCGTAGGGGAGTTAAATCTTGGCTTTTTGATCAGTAGTTCTTCCTCCTTTAAGACGCAGTCTTTTTAATTAAATCCAAGGCGCCGGGAAACCCTCCGGGTAGCTGTTGCGCCATATAAATGCACAAAATAAATAAATAAATAAATAAATAAACATCTACAACTTCAACCTCCAACCTGCCACCCTCAACCCCAATGACCTCTACCAACAAGCTACCATCACGCAAACCATTACCACCTGGTGTCTGCTCACGACCCTGACCACCTCAACCATCATGTCTTCCATCTACTCAGGGGCTCCCCCTGCCTGCACGACCTCTACAACCTTGCAACAAATCCAATCAGCAATCAATTCTCTGCCATCCACAATAGCTCCATCTCCACAGCAATCTTCCAGGACAGATGGAAACATGCAGATTTCAGAGCCTTCCTAAAGAAAGCCTCCGCCGACCTCAGCGATCTAAAAAAATACCAGCTGATCTCCCAGCTCCCGTGCCTGGCCACAGTACTCAAGAAAGCCATCAACCAGCAGCTCACTAAATTCCTGGAACAAAACCACCTACTGAACAAGTCACAAAAAGGATTCCGTGCCAACCACTGCAATGAGACCGTACAGATTGCCTCCGCAGATGACATCAGAATATGGAGAAACTGTAGCACTGTAGCACTGATCCTCCTTGACCTCTCTGTGGTGTTCAACACCATCTCCCACAACACATTCAGCAACAGAATCTGCAACATAGGTATATAATCAGACACTCTCAAGTGGATCGCCTCCTTCTTAACAGGATGCACACAGAGCATCCAGCTGCCTCTCTTTTCCTTTGCATCCAAAAACATATGTGGTGTACCACAAGGATCATCCTTCAGCCCCACCCTGTTCAACATAAGTAGGACCCCCTCACAGACATCGCAAAATTTCACGGACTCAACATAATCTCCTATGCAGATGACGCTCAACTGATCCTCTCGCTCACGGAGGACCCGTCCAATGCCAAAACAAACGTATGCAATAACGTAACCATATGGAATAGAGACAACTGCCTCCAACTCAACCTATCTTTGGGAAAAACACCTATGCTTAGGACTACAGCTGATGGGCTGCAGAACTCGGACCTACACCCACAATGACCTACCATGCACATAACCTCGACATCATCCTTGAAAGCCAACTGACCATAAAACAACAAGTCAATGCAGTCGCCTCCTCCTGGTTCCACACAGTCTGCATGCTCTTCAGAATCTTCAGATCCCAACCAGTGTCAGAAAGACCATCATGCAGGCCCTCATTGACAGCCACCTAGACTATGGCAGTGACCTCTTTGCTGGCATCTCCATCCAGCTCCTTAGAAGACTCGAGACCATAAGGAACACTACATCCAGACTGATCCTGAACCTCCCCAGATGTACCCACATCGTCCACCACCTGAGACACCTCCTCTGGTTCCCGATCCGGAAAAGATGACAGTTCAAGATCTTCACACATGCCTACAAAGGTCTTTATGACCTAGGACTTCCTAAATCAACCACCAACTGGACTTCTTCCATCCCTCTAGACATATACTCTCCTCTTCACTCACCATTGCACACATCGCTCATATCTGTTGCAGCGGTGACTGCTCCTTCTCCAACAATACTCCCAAGACCTGGAATGACCTTCCCCTCTAGCTACGTACAGACTTCAGAAGAGCCTCAAGAGCTGGCTCTTAGACACAGCACCCAGATACCCCTAAGGATGACAGTGTTGCACTTTACAAATGCTGATTGATTGATTTATCAATTGATTGATTGATTGATTGATTGACCCATACCATGTACCAGGGCAACTCACTATCCCCAACATATTCAACTGGGATAAAAACCCCAACTCTGCCCCATCTCCCATCCACTGTGTAGCCCAGTTCAGGGGCGCAGCTCCCGGATGCTCGAGGGTAGCAGGACGCTGAGACCTCGGCAGATTTTCAAGGCTTTACTTAAGATTGGCAGTTTGAGCAGACGGGGGGAGGAGAATGATAAACACGCAGGACAGCCGATTAATTGGGCATCCTGTATGGTGGACCCTTGGTACCATTGATTGATTGACTCCGACTTTTCGTGCCTTATTCAAATTCTGTTTATGGCACGTTGGATTTTCCCTGATAGCCATCAATTACTGATTGGTTTGTTAATTTTACACAGATTTTTAACGCTCAAGCTAATTTTGAGTCCTGAAGATAACCGTTTAATGATACAGAGGTCGAAACGCCGTCAACGCTTTTTGTGGCCCAATAATACCTAAGGACACATCATTTATGTCTATGTTGTTCCTTTGAATATGTAATGTCTTTGCTAGCCACTTGTTTGGTTTTGTGATATGTTTGTTTTTCTGTATACCAACACTTTTTGTCTTGAGAGTAACTGTTTTCTCTTTTTTAACTTTTGTCATATGTAATAAATAACAATCTTTTGATATTGAAAACTTTTTTGAATTCATGTATCTATAGGCTTCTTCACTTGCTTTCTTTTTAATTGTCACTGTCTGTAATTTTTAGCCCTGGTGTAAATGGCCAGCAGTAAACATAATAGTACATTGCAATGAAAGACATCATCATAACAAGCCCAAAAGGTCTCCCACAGCAAGCTGAAAACTGCCCAATTGGCAAAGCAATTGGGCCTAAGAGAGAATAAACATCATTGCCATTAATTCTCCCACCCCTCTTCCTGTTCACAATAGAGAACACTGGCTCTTTTCACCCGCGACCAAACATGAGAAATCAAATTATTACATAGGAGACCGATTAGTCTCTGACACAGCGTCAATTAAATGTGATTGGGATCAATTTAATGCAGAGGCCAGTTCCCCAGTCAGCGACACTGCCTTAAAGTCCACTGTGTAGCCATTGCAGCCACCTACATCATGCCATCTGCTTGAATCATAACACTATGTGTGTCTTGGGACTCGTTAATGCATCTCCAGGGTGGCCTCTCCAATCACCACAGCCGCTCTGCCCCAAAAAAATGGCCTCTAACACTCAGGCTACTGGTCGATGCACCATCCTAGAGCTCCAGCCAGTTCCACACATTCTTGGGTCTCTCAAAGATGTTTGTCCTCCCATTAGATATGGCCTTCACCTTAAAGGGATTGAGCAACATGTTCTTTGAGTTCATAGTCCGCAACTTCTGTTTGACATCAAGGAATTACTTGCATTGCTCTTGCACTTTTCTTGTATAATCCAGTAAAATGGCAATGACATGATTGTCAACTCTCTGGATCCCCTGTGCCACTCTTAGGATGTAGTCTTTGTCCCAATAAGTCAGTAGTTTGGCTATAACACCCTGCAGGGGACCCCAAGGTGTGGCAGCTTGCACCAATGCCCAGTGTGCCCTCTCAATCACAAATAGTTCTGACAGCCCACTTGGCCACAACTGCAGTTTGACCCAGCTCTACAGAAAGTCTATTGCCGATAAGCCCTCCACTCTTTCCGGAAATCCCAGTACTCATAGTTTACAGTGGGAGTAACACCCCTTCCACATCCTTCACTTGGACCTTCAACTCTGTAGTGATCATCACCATCTTAGTCATCTGCTGCTTTAGAATTGAGAACACAACCAGTAGTGTCTCAATGTTGTTCTCAGCAGGAGGCACTTTCTCTGCAACCTTCTGCAAATCGGACCTAATCAGGTTCACATCAACAGATACCGTTTCAATCTTATCTTCCAATGTGAAGCACAAATCATGAATGGCAGTCAATATTTAGGTCTGCGAGGGCTCACCCCAAAGTTCAGGGAGCCTCTCCCTTGATCAATCAGCCAAGCTGTCAGAGACAAACTGCATTATAGTGTTAGGTGCATGTGTCTTGGGAAGCTTGTACTTTCCCATACCTGCATCTGATCTGACAACTCCTGATGCTACCAATCAACAGCAATCCAGCTCACAGACTCGATCTCTCAGCTCCGGAAGGTGTCCAGCAATCCGCTCCAAAAACCCCAGAGCACAGACCTGCCCCCAGTATCGAGAAACAGCCTCCAATGCTTGCTCATCCCTCTGGCTTCCCACACACTACTTCCAATAGTGAGCTCAGATAAGAGTGGTCCCCTTGGGCACGCACTCTCAGGCCACCTAGGATGGACTCAACTCAACAGTCAGCTTTCTTGCATTGGACAACAGGTACCCCGGGATCCCCAATGATCAATTCACAATGCAGCTGCCATTGCAAGCCTCTCTGGGTTCTCACTGCACTGGCTCCCCACAGGCAGGTTCTTTATATACTGGTCGAGGTTGTGGCATTCTCCAACTTAGCCACGCAGCCCCCAACAGAGTTACAATGTGTCCTCTGGGCTCCATATCAATTCTGTCACATCCATATCGATTTTGTCATCTCCTCCATGCCGGACATCCAGCTCTCTGTAGAAATGCTCCAGGCCACAGCAACTCAGGAACTCAAAGCAAAGGGCCACACACTCTGCCCCATGTCTGCAACTCTTCCCAGCCTTGGGGAGCCTCAGTTCCTACTAGCACTGCAAACAAAGGCTACCACCCTTCTGTATGCACCCCCTGCTGGTCACTTGACACTACAGCAGGCCCCGGCAGCCCCCCTTCAACAGTTTTAAGGCTCCAGGCCCTGCAATTGGTATCACATGTCTAAATGCCACCCCCAGTCCATGCAGCAGAGTCAGCTTGCCTCTGGGAGCACAATCACCCCCAAACAACAGTGCAGGGTCCAATTGAGCCACCACAACCCCACCACAGCCCCAAGCAATACCTTGTTGTTCAAATGGGGGGATATTTGTTCTCTCCATGTATTCTTCTGAGCCTGCAATGGTCTGTTGTTCCTTATGGCTGACGCCACTCTCCTCGCCTGAGTCAGGCAACCCCCGCGCCCCCCCTCGGCAGAAGTGTGGCTTCTTCACGATTCCAAACAAGAACCACCAAAGCATTTTGCGCTCACAGCCACACCCTATATAGCCACCTGGGCGTGGCCAATGTCCTCCACTACAGCCTCTGTGGGTAACCAAGCAGCAGCCTGGGGTCCTTCTGGGACACCCATATGGCTGCACCCCGGCCTAGCAGGAGCCGCCGTCTCATGGGCCCTGTCTCCAAGTCCTGTACTCTGGAATACCTGCTTTCCTTTTGGCACAGTCGAGTGCCCGGCTATGCCCAAAATGACCACCCCGGTCGTGGCTGCCAGGATCATGGAATCAACAGTACGTCTTCCTGGCTCTCACATGACCATGATCAAGTATAGGTCACCGGACTGCACCACTGCACTCCCCTCCTTCCACCACAACCAGTCGCAAGGCGCAAGGCCACAGGATTTGTTAAGATTAAAGACGGGCTTGCCAAGAGCAGGGAACTCTGTGTCCTGTCATCCATCAAGTCAGGCCACACCACTTAGAGCTCCATTGAGTTAGATATGTTAGTTAAAAGATCTAACAGCAGCTTTAAAGTTCCTCTGAAAAAATTTGATGATGATGCATTTGAGGCTGCATCTTTTCAGGTAGCTTTTTGAGAGGGTCCCGGGTTTTCCAGGGTTGAAATTCCAAGTATTATGAATAAGTTCTGGTACACCTTCTGCTTACAAAAATCTTTAAATGTACAGGACTGTCTCCTCACACCTGTGTCCTCCTTTTAAAAAGATCCCTACAACTCCTTTGAGTTTCTCAAGAAATTGGTCGGCTTTAAATATTCCACAGATATTACATGTTGTCAGTAGATACCTAAGTTCTCAGGTCCTCTGTAGTCTGTGGAGGGTATTCCTTATAGGAGAAGAGGTTTATTTGGCTTACTGGGCTTCTTTAATAGGGCAGCATCTTCCTCAGTCTTGGAACCTTTGGCACCACCCACCTTTAGACAATCAGCATTTTCTGTACAAGATATTGAGCCAATTCAACTCAATGGGTCAAACAAAAATTGGACCAGGTAAATGTGGAACACAGTGTTAGATGTTGAAGTTGAAGACATAGCTGGTGACATCACCCTCTAATAGACGCTAAGGAATTGTTCTGTGCAGAATGGGAAGTCTTCTCTCCTCTTGATATCCAGAAGGACTCTCCTTGGAAAGTGTGAAGCCAGATATTATAAAACAGAACCCAGTCATTCATTTGTGATGAGGTCATAACAGGAGTAAATGCAAATACTTTCATGCCAAGGTTTGTATTAAAGTAATACAGTTCCTTTCCCCACATCATGCATTCAGACAACAAGAATTTGGCATATTTCAACCTTCACACCAAAATGATGAGTCTATGTCTCAGCTATTTGAAACTGTTCATGCACTCCACCTTCTCATTTCAGCCCACAACAGTATGAAGAAAACCTTGACATCTGAGCTAACTCTAGGCACAAGACATTCAGTTCCAGGTTGCATTAAATCTTGAAGAATCAGATCTATGAATGGGAAGGTTGTAGCAGTGTTCTATTCACAAACAAATCTGTTTTCAGTCCCTATTGGATTCCCCCGTAATATCCGTGGCATTGAGTGTTTGCCTTCAGTCCGAGGCCATAGTGGTGTGAATGAGGTGTGGTCAAAGACAGAAATGTGAATGCTTTTCCATATTCACATCAGGATAGCTAAGGAAGAATGTATTTCATATTCCATACCTCAATTAAGGTTAACTGATAAGATGCATTTAATTGCCTATATATTCCTTTTACATTAGAATATCAATAGCCATCAAAATTGGATTTAATTAAAAAAATTACATATTTTCCGAATCATCATAAACTATAGGGTTTATGGCATGATAACATAAGTCGGGCATGGCAAAAAGTCCCAGCAGGAATGCAAGACTGAGATTGTGTCCTCTCTGTAGAGTCACGATATCTTCATGGTATCCAATCACTCACAATTCTGTTCTAACTGCAAGAGGTAAAAATGCACACATAATTGATTACTCTCGTTCACGCCCCTACAAAAAAAGTTAAGGCTTATGAGGAATTTCATTTACCATGAGGTTTCTCCAGATCTTCTGCTTTCTGAAGACGCCGTTTCTTAGGTATCTTCTAAGGTCTGAGGTTAGCTGACTAAGCATGAACTCTGCTAAATTGGTGTGCTCTTCACTGCTGGTGCAAGAGCTAAGAAATTTGAAGCCCTTCTAGGTCCAAAGAATAACTGTACATGTGGACTGCCGTCTCATAATTTCAATGTTCATGATTTAATTGATTGTCGCCATTTTTATAGGCTCCATTGCTTGATTTTAAAACCTCTTTTTAAAAAATATAACATGCATTGTTGAAATGATGCACTAGCACTTTTTTTAAAGATGGAATTCTTTGATGTGGCTTAGGCACCGGCAAAATCTCTTAAAAAATGTTTGAATTAGTGTCTTATAGTGTAAATAGAAGGGGTTCGGGGTTTTTAGCTAAAGTATGATGAATTGGTATTTATACGGTGTAATTATACATAAAATGTCATTGCTTTTAAGGAGTGCATGTTTTAAAGACGGTGTCTAAACATTAATGAAGAATGAACTGAACTGAACTGCTGGTGAAGTGCCATTTAACATGGGACTGAACGGATGCTACAGTAGGTTGTTAGGTTGGTAGTAGGAGGGGTCAAGTCAAAATAACCTGTATACTGTGAGCTGACTATTGTACGCAGGACAACACTCTTTTTAAGTTAATTTGAATCATATTCAAATATATATCTGCCTTCAAAGAAACATTCTTTGTCTTATATTGGAAGGGGAGTTGTATTCCTAACTTTTTTGTTTTCTAATAACTGCTGTAATCTAAAATAGGATTAAGAATTGTGATTTTGCCTGCATTTTGCATCAAACTTTGTTTAGCTGAAGGGTATTGTATCTGAAAAAATTACCTTGATACAGTCAACCAGCCCACAAAAGACAACGTTCATTGGAGTGAAAGGGGATGTAACTGCACCTACCAATGATATGAAAAAAAGGTTAATATATGTCAAACTTCGAATGCCAACATCTAATCTTGTTTGTATATGAAAGTTGTATTCTCTGTAGGCCATAACATCTTAATATTTTAAAATGGCTTTAGAAGCCTCAGGTAATTAGTATTTGTTAGGTTTAAATGCGAGTGACAACATCTGGTGATCCGTGTTCAAGTTTTGGTTTTAAGCTACAAAACTGGTGTGAGGTAAATTTCCCTTCATGAGTAATTTGTGTTGCCTATGTGGCATTTGTGACAGTGGATGTATTGCTCAATCCATCATCAGCAAGGACATCAGAAGCTTTTGTAGGTTCCAAGACAAAAACTACTTGCAGGGCCTATTCCAAAGAAGCTCCTGTGCCTGTTCATCAACACTTACTCTTTGATGATAAAAGGCACAAGAAATCTAAACTGACTTACCTTTTGAGTCACTATTAAAATTATTTGCAGTTAAGAAATGGGTTGCTTCTTCATGTTTTTAGTTAATGTTTAAACACTATCAGTTCTAATAAAGACTACTGAGTGCAGTGATGTAATCTATTGTGCTCAAGTGAAAGAATCCCAAATGATAAAAGAATACACTTTTTTTTATTTAAAGGTTTGTATATCCGTTAAGCAAATAAGTGGTAGTCATTTAGCTCTAGACCGACCACCGCTGCATCCACTTCACCTTCCAGAAACCCACCACACACCACCGCACCCAACAGATCCCCCGCCGCTGCTGGAGAAAAATCACCGAAGACCAACTACACGAAAACCTCGCTCTCAGCCCACCCACCAAACCCTTCCCTCAGACACTGGATGGAGGACTACGCCAACACCCTCGTCCCGCTGAAGAAACCCCCCCATAGAGACACCAGGAAGAGGGCTGCTGGTTCACCCCAGAACTCCTAGCCTCCAAGCAAGCCTGCCGGAAACTAGAGAAGAAATGGCACAGTGAACAAACTCCGGACAGCCACACAGCACACAAGGACGCCAACCGCAACCACCACCTCATCAGGGTGGCCATAAGGACCTCCGTCAAATACCGTCTTGACACAAAAGCACACAATAGCAAGGAGCTCTTCAACATTGTGAAGGAACTCTCCAACCCCAGCTCCAACACCCACGACATCCCGCCGTCGCAAGCCCTGTGCGACTCTCTCGCCACCTTCTTCCACCGCCAGATAGCAGACATCCAGGACAGCTTCAACACCCAGACAGCACCAACGGACAGCAACACAACAGACCCTCTGTACACCATCGACCACAACCCCCAGGTAGCCTGGGCCGGAGTGAGCATCAATGACACCATCAAGACCATGCACCCAATCCACTCCGGCTCTCCGTCGGACCCATTCCCTCACCACGTCTTCAACAGAGCAAGCAGCACCATCCCACCCCACCTGCGCAACGTTATCAATCTCTCCCTTGAGACAGCGACCTTCCCAGAGATCTGGAAACACGCTGAGATAAACGCCCTACTCAAAAAACATAAGGCAGACCCACGAGACCTCAAGAACTTCCGGCCCATCTCTCTGCTCACCTTCCCGGCCAAGGTCATCGAGAAAACCGTCAACATACAGCTAACTCGAAGAAAATAGAATCCTGGACCCTTCTCAGTCAGGGTTCCGCAGCAACCACAGCACCAACAACATCAGGACCCTGCTGGACAAAGGCGAGACCACAGCACTCATCCTCCTAGACCTCTCTGACGCCTTCGACACCGTCTGCCATGGCACACTACGCACATGCCTCCACGCCACAGGGATCCGAGACAAGGCTCTGGATTGGACCACCTCCTTCCTCTCCGGCAGAACCCAGAGCGTCCACCTCCCCCATTGCATTCCAAAGCCTCCGGGATCAACTGCGGTGTACCCCAGGGATCCTCCCTCTGCCCAACGCTGTTCAACTTTTACATGGCCCGGCTCGCACACGTAGCCCGACAGCACAACTGATCCTCTCCCCATCACAGCCAAAGCCAACCTCCACGAAGGAATGAAGGCTGTCGCCGACTGGATGAAGACCAGCCGTCTGAAGCAGAACTCGGACAAGACGGAGGTCCTCATCCTCGGCTCCAACCCTTCAGCCTGGGACGACTCCTGGTGGCCGACGGCACTGGGGGCAGCCCCGACACCCATGACCACGCACGCAACTTGGGAATCATCCTCAACTCAACGCTCTCAATGACAAAGCAAGTCAATGCCGTCTCCTCCTCCTGCTTCAACACCCTTCGCATGCTCCGCAAGACCTACAGATGGATCCCGACAGATACAAGAAAGATTGTCACCCAGGCCCTCATTAGCAGCAGACTCGACTACGGAAATGCCCTCTATGCGGGAGCCCAGACCAATCTCATCAAACGACTACAACACATCCAAATCGCCTCGGCACGACTGATCCTCAACGTACCATGCCACGGCCACATCACCCCCCACCTGAGAAGCCTGCACTGGCTCCCTGTCAACAAGAGGATATCCTTCAAGCTCCTCACCCTTTCACACAAGGCACTCCACAAGACTGGCCCAGCCTACCTCAACAGACGGCACTCCTTCTACATCCCCAACCGCCAGCTACGCTCCGCCGACCTCTCACTCGCCACCGTCCCGCGCATCCGAAGAACAACCACTGGTGGGAGATCCTTCTCCCACCTCGCCGCCAAGACATGGGACACCCTCCCACAGAGCCTACGAAAGACCCAAGACCTGCTGACGTTCAGGAGGATACTCAAGACCTGGCTGTTCGATCAGTAGCGCTCCCCCCCCAGCGCCTTGACACCCTCGCGGGTATGTAGTGCGATTTACAAATGATTGATTGATTGATTGATTGAGTTCTATGCTGAAAGATGTAGAGTCCTTTCCAGCCCAAGGAGCGTGCAAATGAATACCCACACGGAGCTCTGAATTGTACGGGCCTGATTCACAGAGGTAATCTTAGTCGTTTGGTCTACTTAGACCAAACGTTGAAGTTTACAACTTTGGAAATTTAGAAAGGGCGTTTACGAGTAATATCTTTACATCTGCACTTGATCCAGCGGGCTATAGAAAATATATCATAAACTACACTACCCAATTTCATAACCTATAAACAAAATTCTAAACTATACATGGACCCATTTATGAACCTGATATATTTTTGGGCCTACTGAATCAGGTGGTCAAATAAATTTATATACACATTATTTACAAACTATAAACATATTTATACATTTGCAGAAAGAATATTGTCATTAGAATAAAACCCAACCATTTAAACGACCACCATAGGCGACGTGATCTAGCTAAAGGTAACCTATACTTCTAAATAATCAAGACCAGCTTGTTTGTCAAAAGTAAGATTTTATTTTCTAGATTATGGTATATAAGTTGTAAGTTTTATAAATGAAATTTTATTTAGCATTAAAGCAAGCATGATGGTAAGAAATAAGAAAATTACAATTTAAGCAATTGAATCAATTTAAAGAAATTATATAAAGTTTAGCATTTCTAAAACCTATTTCCCTAACTGAGCTAAATAGACAGAAATTAAAGTAAAGTTCTTTGAGGATTCTTACGTGCTCCACGCAAAGTCCAGCAGCACATCACCCTCATCGGAAAGTCAGAAAGCAGCAGCCAGCCCAACCCTAAGGGCATGACTTTTTATACCTTTCTACGCTAACTAAACTAGCAAAGGAAAGTTTTCAGAATTACTCGACGTCCCATTGGCTGAAAGTGACAAGTGACATGTCACCCGATTCTTAAAAAGTTCCACAAAATCATGTCTTACAAAGACCATTGTCTCTTCCACGTGAAGCCAGAGGCTTCCTGCGATTGCAACTTTGTTTTAAGTCATCCTCGCAGCTTCCATAGTCTTACAGTGCAACTTCCGCGGATGCCAAGTTAAGGACTGACAAAAAGTTCACTTTCGACCTTGGCCATGTCCGACAGAATGATGTCAGCTCATCAGTTTTTGCTTTGTGAATGCAGCTTCAATAAACGTTTTAATTCAGAATGGGCGTCTCGTGACTTTCTGCAGAATTACAGATCAGCTTTTATTTTGCGGCTCAAATAGCTAGGCCTCAAAAGCAGGCAACTTATGATTTCTAGTATAAAACAAACACAAGAAAAGTATTAATGTAAGAAATAAAGTATATTCTGTATCCACCCCATGGTTTACTAAATAATTAACCCACCCGATTAATCAAAATGTTACCTAGCCATTGCAAACAAATAAAGCAGCGTTTATATTTACCAGTCTCCGTTTCTTCATGAGACCCATATGCACCTAGAATAGTAGAAATGACATCACACAGACAAGAATAAGCAAAACAAGCACATGCTTATTTTAAATATGCAGCAGTTAGTAATGACAAAAACGAAAACAATAAATTATTTTATTATTTTGCACGAACAAAAAGATGCAACAAATATGCACGTTTATGAGCACACATGTTAGTCCCCCCACGTGTAAAGTTTAATCTAGGTTGTATTAGCACAACATATCACAAATTATTAATAATTTTATTCATGTTATGGAAATGTGACTTTGCGAGTTTAAACAAAATTTTGTTTTCTATCTCGCTCCATCAACTCCCTCATCTGGTGATTAACAAATCACCACACCAGCACTCAAAATTTTGGTAAACTAAATTTATAAGAAATCGATTCAAATTCATTGTATTAGTAAACCTAAAAGTCTGTTTCAGCATAATCCTTGCAATTAACATGACGCTCTCTATGTAACTCCTGCAACTCAATCTCCCTTTCCTCTTCTTTTCTGAGTTTATAAATTCTTTTCTTTTCTCTCAAATGCTTCTTTCTTTTATGCAACAAACAACCTACTTTAGTCAAAATAAAAATGAATATAATTATAATCAAAGGTGCCAGAATCTTGCCAAGAATTGAACTTCCGATATTATGAAACCAGTTTTTAATTGCTTGAAACCTATTTGAAAGTTTCCCAGTAAAATCTTCTTCTTCTAAAGGAATTATTTCAGAATGCATTTGTGTAATATTCTTAATATACATTTCAATATTTTTACTTTCATCCGGTATATATGTACAGCAATGTTGGACATGTAAAATGCCACAGACTCCTCCCTCTTTTGCTAAGAGTATGTCTAAAGCAAGACGGTCTTGAATTACCATGGATCTAATTGCAATAACTTCAACATTCACTAATTGAAATCCATCAGCAGTGTCAGTTGATAATCTATCAACTATAGTGGACAATTTTCTGATTCTCCCTGCATTTAGGGTTATACCAACAAAAGGTATTACAGCTTGAAAAATATCTCCCAGAACTTCAGTAAAAGTTTCTCTTTTAGCTCTATTTACATAATTATGGATTTTAAATAATCCTTCTGAATCTCTGTCAACATGAAACACTTTAGGAAAAACAATTCCCACATAACAAGTTCCATACCAATGGTCTGGAAGGTTGTAGTAGGCTTTGTCACCACAAACAAAATAAATTCCAGGAAAGATAGGATCTTTTCCACCTTTAAATCCCCAACCTCCCATAATCTGATAAGTATCTTCACAGTTGCTTGCACCTACAAAATAATTATCAAAAAGTGTGTTATCTCTTCTAATGCAAAGCTTTCCACTAACAGGTTTGTCTATGTGAATTGCAATATTTTCAAGCATTTTGCCATTTAGTTTCTCATCCTCTTTTTGCCAGAATGATGACTTAGTCTGCTTGACTAATTCATTTCTCTTATAAATTGCTCTTCTCTCCTCAACCATATTCAGAAATTTCTTTCCTTCAGCACTTAATTTACATGTTAGATTATTCTTGTAAGCATACTCATAAGTGAGTTCATTAGTAACAAGGAAATATTCTCTCAATTGTTTAGCTTTCTTATGCTTATTTAAAGCATTATCAATCTTGATATTAGCAAAAATCTCATCATAATTTGAATAGTAATATTCTAAACGACCAGTTTGATAAAATAAACTAGTTAATACACTACATGTAACAGCATAAGTGAGAGGAAGCATATTATATGTTACTCCCTCAGAGACAGAAGCGGGTAACTTAACGCATACATAACAATCCTTTGCATCCATTACCTTTACATATTCACTCAAAAGCTTTGTGAATGTATTGCTTGAAAAATCACCTATTGATTTATCTTGATGAATGTTAGGTTGATGATCAATTACTTTAGCAGATGCACTATGTTTAGTTTGGCTAACTAGAGCTTTGTTTGTTAAGTTAACTTTGTGTAATTCTCTATTCATTTCTAAAGGTATAATCACAGCTAGTACCAACCAGAGCAGAACTAAAATGAGCAGACACACCAGAGTCATCTTACAGCATCTTTTAAAAACAGAGCATTTTGAAGTGCTCTCCTTAATGTAAGGCATTTTTAGGTTAGTTTTAGCCTCAAAAATAAAATTAAAAATAAAAATAAATTTTAAAATTTATATACACCCCCCTTTTAAAAAATATTTTTCTTTTTATAACCCTAAACAAGATTTCTTCGACCTTATGTCATATATAAGTTTTTCTTCTACTAGACAGCTTTTCTTCGACCTTGTGTCAACTAACAGGATTTCTTCAGCCTTATGCCAATTTAATAAATTTGTACTTCAATCATTGTCACTAATTTCTTGGATTTCGTTTTCTTCTTCACTACTATCATATATGTCTATAACAGGTGGAATTACTAAGTAAGTCCACTCAGGAGACTTGTATTTTTGGTTTGGTCTAATTATTCTTTTCCCTTTTCTTGATATCACTTCTATTTTCCTTCCAACTCCAACCTCTTTTCCAGGACTCTTTTGACTACTGATTTCTTCAACTTGTTCTATTGGCTTTTTAATCAATCTGACTCTCAATCTTCCACCAGGCCAGTAGTCTGCTTTTCTCACGTACTTTTTCTTTGGTTCAGAATTATTTGATTCTGATTTCCAAGTCCTTTTCTTTCTGTTTTCACTTCCACCTTCCACGTCACTTTCCTCAGTTTCGTAGTCTGAAATTTCAATTGACTCAGGAACTTCTCTATATGGCAATTTCACTCCTTCAGGAACTTCACTTTGTCTTCCATCACTGGTACTCGGTAATTCGTTCTCCTCCTCTTCCTCAATTACCTTTAGCTTCCCAGATTTCGGATTTTTGTTCCTTACTTCAGAGCTCGTTCTCTGCCTTTCGATACTCTCCCGGTCTGAAACTTCTTTCGGTTCAGCTTCTTTGTCTTCAATATAGACAACCGAATCCTCAGTTATCTTTCCTTTTAACAGATTCTCTTCACCTTCAGAATCTATTTCAATTATTTCTAAGTCTTTTCTTGCCAGATTTCCATTCACCGGCACAGTTTCCAGATGTCGACTTTCTTGTCGATCTTCAGAATCTGGAATTACTTCACCTTCTGTTCTGTCTTCTGCTTCAGAATCAGAGTCATCTGTGGTATCACTTTCAACATCAGAATTCTCAGGAGTTGGTATTGGAATAGTATGACTTGGATGAATCCAGCGCTTCAATCCTCTGCACTTTACAGCATTAGTAGTGATCAAGATTACCTGCCTAGGTTTCTGCCATCTAGGAGATAGACAATTCCTCCTCCGATGTACTTTCGTTCTGACCCAGTCTCCAGGTCTCAGATCATGTGTCAAAACTTTGTCATTTGATTGTGCTTCAGTTCCCACCTGATTAGACACAGAAGTTACCATATCAGATAACCTTTTACAGTAATCCAAAATTGCACTGTCATTTATGCTCAACAGTTTACCTACAGGTACAAAAGCTTGCCTCATAACTCTTCCCATCAAAATTTCATGAGGACTCAAACCTGTCTTTTTATCTGGTGTACTTCTTATTGACATCAAAACAAGTGGAAGAGCATCAGTCCACTTCACTCCTGTCTCTAGACACATTTTCCCAATTCTGTTTTTGATAGTTCCATTTATTTGTTCAACTACACCTGATGCCTCTGGTCTGTATGCACAGTGTATTTTCTGCTCAATACTCATAGCTTCGCAAATTAATTTCAACAGTTTGTTATCAAAATGACTTCCTCCATCACTCTCAATAGTGACTGGAAAACCGTACCTTGGGATGATTTCTCTGAGCATTAGTTTTGCTACTGTAATTGAATCACAATGTCTTGTAGGAAAAGCCTCTACCCACCTTGAAAATAAGCATACAATTACAAGTACATATTTCAAACAGTTGTGTAAGGGCATTTCAATGAAATCTATTTGTAACCTGGTAAAGGGGCCACCCTCTCGACCAATTATTCCTGTCCCCACCACTGATTTTCTGTTTGGATTCATTTGTTGGCATGACAAACACCTTTGACAAAAAGATTCTGCAATGGTTCTAAACTTGGTATTGAACCATGTTTCTTTAAACAGTCTGACCATAGAATCTCTTCCTAAATGTGCAGGACCATGATATAATTTGGCCATGTCAGAAATCATGCAATTTGGTAAAACTACTCTCCCATCTTTGTAAACCCACACTCCATCTTCATCACGTTGTCTACAATCTGATCTTAACCACTGGTCTTTTTCTTCATCATCTGCTTCGTTTTGTAAATCTCTAATCTCATTCCATGTTTCTACAATAGTTGTTAGCATTAATGAATTTGAATCAGTTTCTGTACTTCTATTCCGATTGTAAGAATAATTTTTCCTTGCGCAGTACTTTGCTGTTTCATCTGCGAAGGCATTTCCTTTGGAAATATAATCAGTCCCTCTAGTGTGTGCTGCACACTTGACTATGGCAACTTCTTTTGGCAATTGTATTGCTTCAATTAATCTTCTAATGAAAACTGCATTTTTAATTGGTGACCCTGTTGATGTCATGTATCCTCTCTGTGACCAGAGTTGTCCATAATCATGCACAACTCCGTACCCATACTGACTATCAGTAATGATGGTAACTCTTATATCTTTTGATATTTCACATGCACGAATTAAAGCAATCAATTCAGCCACTTGTGCTGAACGAACTCCTTCAAGACATGATGCTTCTTCAACATCTTCGACTGTACAAACTGAGTATGAAGCTTTCAAGACACCACCTTCGGATCTTAAGCATGAGCCATCTACAAAGTAGACAAAATCCGATTCAGGCAAAGGTCTGTCTTTGATGTCTTTTCTTGGTTTTGTGCAGAATTCCATGACATCTAAACATTCATGTTCTGTCTCAATGTCATCAACAATTTCAGAATCAGGCAGTAATGTAGAAGGATTCAGATTCAAACATCTTGAAATCGAAACATTATCTGCTCCTAGTATGATTTTCTCATACTTTGTCAATCTGCTACTTGTTAAATGTTGAGTCTTACCTCTTGTCAGTAATATTTCAACTGAATGAGGCACAAAAACTTTCACAGGAAATCCCATAATAATTCCTTCACTTTGTTCAAGACTGATACTTGTAGCTGCAACTGCTTTTAAACAACCTGGTAATGCTTTTGCAATTGGATCAAGAACTGCGGAGAAGTATGCAATAGGTTTCTTTAGGTTTCCATGTCTCTGAATTAACACAGATAATGCACATCCTTCTCTCTCACTGCAATACAGTTCAAAATCTTTCTCATAATTTGGCATACCCAAAGCAGGAGCCTGGCATAAGCTCTTTTTCAAATCCTCAAAAGATTCCATCTCAACATCATTGAGAATAATTGGATCTTTTACATCTGATTTGGTCAGTCTTTGTAGTGGTTTCGCAATTACTGAAAATCCACTTATCCATTGTCGACAGTAACCTACCATTCCCAGGAACATTCTGACCTGTCTTTGTGTTCTTGGTGGTAACATTGCTTGAATCATTTTTATTCTCTCTATTGTTACTTGTCTTTTTCCTTTTGCAATTCTGTGACCAAGATATTTTACTTCCTGTTTGCAAAACTGTAGTTTTGCTGGGGACACTTTATGTCCTTCTTCTGCAAGGCGATTTAACAGAATTATTGTGTCTGTTACACAATTTTCTCTTGTCTTTGCAGCAATTAACAAATCATCAATATACTGCACCAACGTAGACCTACCTGGTAAGTCTAAATCTTCTAATGATCTTTTTAACAGTTCGTTAAAGATTGAAGGACTTTCTGTATAGCCTTGAGGGATTCTTGTCCATCCAAGGGTCTTACCTTGGAATCTGAAAGCAAAGATTTCATAACTGTCTGGGTGTAGAGGAACAGTAAAGAATGCATTGCAAAGGTCAATGACTGTGTACCATTCAGCATCATATGGAATCTGAAATAGAATCACTGCTGGATTTGGAACCACAGGACAACATGGAATAACAATTTGATTAACCTTTCTCAAATCTTGTACGATCCTAAATGTTCCGTTAGCCTTTTTAACTCCCATAATTGGTGAATTACAAGAGCTACTCTTCATTTCTTCCAATACACCTTGCTTGATTAATTTTTCAATTACAGGTGTAATACCTTCAATTGTCTCAGTTTTCATTTTATATTGTGGAGTGTTTGGAAATTCTATTCCCTGCTTCAATGCAATTTTAACAGGATCTACGTTTTTCATCAGACCCATCTCATTCCCAGTAAAATCCCATATTTCAGATTTCACTGTTTCTTTTAGCTCTTCAGGTAAATCCTTTTCTTCAAATGCAGGAAACAATTTTGTTTCTTCTGCTTCCATCATCATCATTGTCATTCTGTACAAACCATCTTCCTCCATTGTTTGTAATTCAACTCCTTCAGGAGAACAATATATTCTGCAATTCATTTTACATAGGATGTCCCTACCTAATAGATTTACTGGACTACTATTACAAACCACAAATCTGTGTTTGTCTCTGTAATTTCCAATTTCAACTGGTACTGGATCAGTTAAGTCTGTTTTAATTTGCTGATTACTTACTCCGACAACTTGGATGGTATCCCCAGAGAGAGGTAGGTTTTCAATTTCCACTGATCTAACAGTAGAACGGGTAGCACCAGTGTCCACTAGAAAAGTGATGTCTACATCATTAACTTTCCCGTTTACAAAAGGACCAGACTGGTCAACCTCAAGAGTGGCTCCAACAACACACTCTTCCTCCTCTCTCGGGCACCGTCAGCAATAATCATCAGAATCACTGTCTTGGCTTTCTGTTAATAAAAATTGTTGTGAAGCATTTTGCATTTGAACCCTTTGCTGCTTTTGCTGTTTTTGTGGTTTTATTACCTGTTCACATCCCTGAAATCCCACGTTTGGATTATATTTTTGAACTCCCCCACAATTCGGAAAAGGTGGTTGTGGCAACTGGTCCTGTCGATTATTCACCTGTTGTTGTTGCTGTTGTTGTAATTGTCGCTGAATATTAAATTCATTTAACCCCTGTTGCATCTGTAGCTGTTGCTGCACGTTAACACCATTCTGCATCTGTGGATTCAATAAGGGATTCTTTAAGTTTCTAGGAGGATGAGGACACTCGTCCCTCCAATGTCCAATTTCGCCACAATTAAAACAAGGTAATCTTTGTTTCAGCTCTTCTATCTTTGGGCTAAATTTCTTTTGGAAATTATTACCTTTAAACTTTCCTTGTATCTGGTTCGTATTTCCAGTTTGAACAAAATTAGTGTTCTTATTTCCCATGCTGGCAATCTGTTGCTCAGCTACCTTTACCTGTGCCCACATGGCTTTCTCCTTTAGCTTCTTCTGTTTTACTTCTAATTCATCGCTACAATATTTTGCTTTTCTCAGAATATCATCAATAGATAGTGCTTGCCATCCGACAATACTAGTTCTGATCATTTCTCCAATTTCAGGTTTTAGTCCATAAACAAATCTATAGATAAAATGACTCATGTCTTTCTCATCTAATTTTTCATAACCACTGTATTGTTTAAAGATTAACAGTAGTCTTTCATAAAAAGAATGAACTGATTCTTTTGTTTCCTGCTCTGTTCTTTCTATTTTAACCCAATCAACTTCTTTGGGTGGAATTTTGTTTTTCATCCAAACAATTACTTTCTCATAAAAATCCATTACAAGTGGATTTGGGGCACCTGTTTCTTTAATTCGTTCAGGTTCTGTTTTTGGCCAACTAATAGATATTTTACATTCTGTCCAAAGATCAGATGGAACAACAATGTCAAAAAATCCATCCAAATCAATCCACAGAACTTTTGACACTTTGATAAATCTATCGACTTGCCTGTACCACTCAACAGGTTTCTCTCTTAATTTTGGAAAATCATTTGTGAATAACAGAATGTCCTGTCTCGACCATGGGACATGAACATATCCTCCACCTGCAACTTCTCTCATTGGAAATTGTTTTGACATTCTTTCTAATCTTTCATCTTCCTTTCTTTTGGTCCATTTCACTCTCCATTTGTTCAGTTCTCCTAGCTTTTTGATATAGACAATTAAATCTTTAATGTGAACTATTCTTCCCATTGAGTTCAAACTCTCAATGTCGCTTTCTGAGAAATCTAATCTATAATGTTTTGCAAAATTCTTTTGTTTACTCACATCGATTTCAAGTTCTGCAGCTAGATCCTCTAATTGATCATATTTATTTTTCGTTTTCCACTGAATACTTTTGCAAATGAATAGTAGTTCATCATCCCGATAGTAATTTAAACTATCTGGGCCAATTGTTCCAATTATTAATTCTTCTATATTTGCTTTTAATTTGGCCACATCAAGCTTTGGTGTAGTTACCCTGACTTCAGGACTTCCTACATCTGACATAGCACCCATTGGTGTTTTTGGAGATAAATCCTCATTGAAAGTTAAATCAGGCATTCTCGATCTAGAAGTGTTTAATTCTGTCAAATCTGAATAAAATTTTTCAGCAGGCTTTTGAATTTCTGTATTTAAAGGAATGGTTAATCCAGTTTTGTTTGTATTTCTTTGATCAAATACAGGCTGAACAGGACCTATTGTTACTGGAACTGTAACAGCTTCCATGCCTTTTGTCATTCTTTTGATTAATTCTTCTTTAGACCTTAAGTATTCATTATAATCATCATCCTCAACATTTCTTGTCTCTCTTGTATATTCTTTTGGAGGTTCCCTTGCTCTTGGAGTCATTGAAAAATGTCTACCTTCATTTCGAGCATTCTCAAATTCTGGTCTTCTAGGAGTTTCAGTGATTTCACAATTATTTGGGTAAAGTTTAGGAGCTTCACTAATTGGAGGTGCACTCGGTGAAGTTTCAGTAGAAACCACCGGAGTAGACCATGATCTAGGAGGTCTCAAAGGCTGATTAGGCTGTTTATTTTTAGCAGTTGTATATATTTCTTCCATAATTGCATCCTCAGATTCACTTTCCATAGATTTTCCTGTAGGAGAACCCATTACCATTTCATGAATTAAATACAATCCTTCACTCATGTTTCCCTGTCTCCACATTCGTAATCTATCTTCATGAGTTTCTCTTTTCCATGATGGATTTTTAGAAGGTCTTTTAATTCCACTAGCTTCTCTTTGTAACTGATACATCTCATCTTCCCACTCAACTAAAGCTTCAAATTGAGTTGGTCTCGGTTTTGGAACAAGAGCATTCATTTTCTCTCGTAAGTTTCTTAAAACTCTTACATTAAATGAACCATCATCAGGCCAAGCCAAAACACCATCGTTTTTAGTATAACGTTTCCAACTGTCGAACCATAAGACAGTATGATATCCGTATTCACCTTCCATGTATGCTGCAGGTGTTTTATACTTATGAAGTAGTTTACCACCTCGCGTTTCGATTTTCTTGTCAGGTGAAAATAAATTCTTAAATTTCTGAAATAATGTTGTCTTTTTCTCAACATGTTTAAAATGATAACTCATTTTTAAAAGTTAAATTTAATTCACAAAATCGTTCGTAAAATATTTCCGGGATGTTCCGCAAAACAACCAATCCGTGCGCGAAACACACCAACAAGCCAATGGCAGTTGAGCTGCGTCACTTTTCAGTTCGACCAATAAATTTAGAGTTTTTCTGAACTACCAATCAGCTTACTGGCCGTCAGAGACTCAGGAGCCAATCAGAATACAGCTTGTGACGTAGGTCACCCAATCCCAGCGCGGCTCTGTGACGTACACAGCAGCTGCGGTTTCTCGTTTCTCACTCCTGGCGCTTGCCCCTCCTTCACAAAATCTTTTCACAGCGCCATTTTAAGAACACTTTTCGGTGTAAATTAATTCTTAACAATCACTTATAAAGACAACATCTGTTCGTTTCACTAATTAGGATAGTTTACATACATTCAAGTATCCACACTTCGGAATAGACGGCGCTATTCACACTAAGGATAATATTCAATTGTTAGTAGAGTAACCTTACCCCACCCTTCTAACACGTATAATTATGAACTCGCTTTGCTCTGAACCCACCGCGAAGTGAAAGTTCTAAGAGTTCCACTTGAACATAAAATACAATTCAAACTCGCACTTTTACACGGAAAATTCCCTAAATTCAAACACACACGAAATCCGTACAGGACTCTCACCTGTTTATAGAAATCATGCACCGTTAGCAAAATAACGACGTTATCCGTACAGGGCTCTCACCTGTTTATAGATATGAAACATGTACCCGTACAGGACTCTAACCTGTTTATAGATAATCATGCACCGACGTTAAATTTTACCCTTCACTCAAGCTCGGATATAACTAATACTCTCATCACAGTGAGTTTTATGGAAGGCGCTTTGTCCCTATTCTCATGCTGCTTTGATTTCTTAGAAATTCCTCACTATACAAGATTCAGACCTAGCCCTAAAACTGTGCTGCTCGGCGACAACACTATGGTACACGGCGATACCTCTTGTGATACTCGGCGATATCACTACAAACGAACAGATGGCTTGCGTGACTAATTTCTCGCCACACAATCTATACCGGTATAGCTTACAGATAGGCACGAAAAACGAACTTAACAAGTGTTAAAACATTAATCCTATTTGCATACCATGACGTAATCCTTAGCAACCAACATGTTACCTTGGTTACCCCTTAGCAACCATCAATTTCTGCTACCAGATAATTGATCCAGCGGGCTATAGAAAATATATCATAAACTACACTACCCAATTTCATAACCTATAAACAAAATTCTAAACTATACATGGACCCATTTATGAACCTGATATATTTTTGGGCCTACTGAATCAGGTGGTCAAATAAATTTATATACACATTATTTACAAACTATAAACATATTTATACATTTGCAGAAAGAATATTGTCATTAGAATAAAACCCAACCATTTAAACGACCACCATAGGCGACGTGATCTAGCTAAAGGTAACCTATACTTCTAAATAATCAAGACCAGCTTGTTTGTCAAAAGTAAGATTTTATTTTCTAGATTATGGTATATAAGTTGTAAGTTTTATAAATGAAATTTTATTTAGCATTAAAGCAAGCATGATGGTAAGAAATAAGAAAATTACAATTTAAGCAATTGAATCAATTTAAAGAAATTATATAAAGTTTAGCATTTCTAAAACCTATTTCCCTAACTGAGCTAAATAGACAGAAATTAAAGTAAAGTTCTTTGAGGATTCTTACGTGCTCCACGCAAAGTCCAGCAGCACATCACCCTCATCGGAAAGTCAGAAAGCAGCAGCCAGCCCAACCCTAAGGGCATGACTTTTTATACCTTTCTACGCTAACTAAACTAGCAAAGGAAAGTTTTCAGAATTACTCGACGTCCCATTGGCTGAAAGTGACAAGTGACATGTCACCCGATTCTTAAAAAGTTCCACAAAATCATGTCTTACAAAGACCATTGTCTCTTCCACGTGAAGCCAGAGGCTTCCTGCGATTGCAACTTTGTTTTAAGTCATCCTCGCAGCTTCCATAGTCTTACAGTGCAACTTCCGCGGATGCCAAGTTAAGGACTGACAAAAAGTTCACTTTCGACCTTGGCCATGTCCGACAGAATGATGTCAGCTCATCAGTTTTTGCTTTGTGAATGCAGCTTCAATAAACGTTTTAATTCAGAATGGGCGTCTCGTGACTTTCTGCAGAATTACAGATCAGCTTTTATTTTGCGGCTCAAATAGCTAGGCCTCAAAAGCAGGCAACTTATGATTTCTAGTATAAAACAAACACAAGAAAAGTATTAATGTAAGAAATAAAGTATATTCTGTATCCACCCCATGGTTTACTAAATAATTAACCCACCCGATTAATCAAAATGTTACCTAGCCATTGCAAACAAATAAAGCAGCGTTTATATTTACCAGTCTCCGTTTCTTCATGAGACCCATATGCACCTAGAATAGTAGAAATGACATCACACAGACAAGAATAAGCAAAACAAGCACATGCTTATTTTAAATATGCAGCAGTTAGTAATGACAAAAACGAAAACAATAAATTATTTTATTATTTTGCACGAACAAAAAGATGCAACAAATATGCACGTTTATGAGCACACATGTTAGTCCCCCCACGTGTAAAGTTTAATCTAGGTTGTATTAGCACAACATATCACAAATTATTAATAATTTTATTCATGTTATGGAAATGTGACTTTGCGAGTTTAAACAAAATTTTGTTTTCTATCTCGCTCCATCACACTCAGGGCGGATCCCCCCCAAGTGTGGGAATAAAAATACTACTTGTAAATGCCCTTTGTGAATTCCCAAAGTCGTAAACTTAGACGCTTTGTCTATGTTTAGACTAAATGTCTAAGTTTACCTTTATGACTCAGGTCCCTAGTCTTTCTTCCTCAGCATACTATCACACACTGCTTTCACATTATGTCAGAACCGTTAATAACCACACCTTAACACCTCCCAGCATCAGGTAGCGACACCTGCAACAGGACGGGAGGTCATGGATCTCTGTCTGACTCCTCTGCCTTTACTGTCCTGCGCACAGGTCAACATGCGGGGCTGCGGAGAATTATGTCATTTGTTACCACCCCATCACTACTACTGCCCTATTGGTGCTAGTAGCAAGACTTTAGAATCTTGGGTGTTGGTTGAACAGCACGCAGGCACATCAGCCTATGTGCTCCCATACTCTAGTCAGTTGCGTGCAAAGTTTGTTTCATATCATGGGCTTGGATTTCAGGTGCTTGAGTTGTGAAGAAAGCTGTGCCTGAGGCTTACCCCATCGCAAAAGCCTCATCCATTGCGCCGAGTGTCTACAAGAACAGGGTCTGAGGAACAATGCCCTTTCTCTTCTCCTCCCCTTCTGATTGTAGTGATGAAGCACAGCATGCTTCTGGCAAGAAAACCAAAATAGAGGAAAATGAGGTCTGGGTTCTTAAACTCAAGAAATTATGACAAATAGTATGTTGCATTTACGAAAAGGGCATTGGAGTAAGCGGCAGCTATTCCTAAAAGAATATTTGCATACACTTAATAAGTTGCTTATTACTTGAAACGAATAAGCTGTCTTAAAACGTAAAGGTTGATGCTAAATGGTTGTGAGTGATCATGAGATTGATTAATTTCAGCTATACATTACAATTATTATACACAATTCTTAGAATTAAGATCCCTTTTCCACATGCCCCCTAATGTGGATTAATAGTCTTTGAGCACCTCTGCTGTCCTTTGAAATGCTAATTTTCCAACCAATCTTCCTAGCTGTATTTAAATAAATGCTAATATTTCCGTTTTTCTTTCAGTATCCATTCATCACATTCCCTACAGTTAACAACTGAGGACTATAAAATAATGTCTCCCTAAAACAATAGGGAAAAATATGTAAAAAAAAAAACACGCCTAGATAAGAAAATATTAACATGCCTCTTCTTCCTCTCACCCACTATCTCTCTTTCTAGAAAGATAGCTATGACCTTCAAAGATAATGTGTAATCGTACATTTGAAATATTTGTTTTTGTTTAATAAAAACGTTCATCATAACCAAAAGCATACAGTTCTCCACACCAAATAGAGTGAAAGAAGCACAGTGTTCTATGGCTACCTGTGAGAACATGCAGACAAAGATTCAGACGTTCTTTTTTAAGAACAGCAGCAGCCAGGGATCTAACAGTGACAAGGGGCAGTGAAGAGAGCGAGTAAGGTAATACCGAAGGGGTGGGTTTCAGTTGATATGCAATGATGAAGCTACATTGAGCTGAGTCGAGTAATATTGCAGAAGACACAGAATATTTATCAACATAAGCTGGAGTTATTGAAAATAATACACTCCGATGTTTGTTCCAAGGGGACAAGCTGAGGGACGAACATCTGCATATTAAAACAAACAATATTTAGGGTGTGTGGCCTGAGTGAGGACCCGACATGGCGCACCTCTCCGAAGCTCTCTGTAAATACCCTTCCCTGCAACAGGAGCTGAAAAATTAGAAATTAGTTGGGGGTCTTCGACGCTGCGTAACGTTACGTACTGAGAGCGAAGTTAAGAATGTATGAAGATTTGAGGCACTAAAGTTTCCTCAGGAACGGTGGATCTTCCATGCCCTGCACTGGGCCAAGATACCCACCACGAGGCTGCTCTGTGAGACAGAAGTGTGTCTCTCTACACTGAATACTATGGCTACTACTGGGTGTTGTGGGTCTTCCACTGTGAGGGTGGACAGTCCCTCACTCTCCCTCCATGTATGATCGGATTGTGGTAGTGAGGACACACTACACTAGCTAGATGAGGAGCTAGTCTTGAAGGTAAAAGGAGCAGTGTACCAGGGGCCATATTATATAGCTTTGCGTGTTCCGGGGCATTTTGGTATTACAGAAGGGGCCACAGATACAGATAGGGCTGGCACACATATAGAGGCAGCACTATCATCAGATGGCATTCCCCCATTTGCATGGGACGTGGCCCTATGCAAATAAGGGAATTTCCTTTGCCTCTGTGCCTGTGCTGTATGATAGGTGCGAGAGCAAAGGCAAAGAAGCCATCAGGATGCACACTGACTGTGTGTCACAAAAAGGTGTTTTGAAAGGTGCGCTCGAAACAAACAAGGAAAATGCACTACATTGTATAACACGTCCCCAGGTGTACCGGGATAGTGCCCATGATACAATTGAAATAATCTAAGAGAAGGCTGAAGGGGCTTGGAATATGATAACTCTTCCTGAGTGCTAGGATACTGACGGCCTGAAAATTAGCTGTTAATCTTGAAGGCGAATCATTCTACATTCTCCTTCTGGGCACCAAGAACCTTGGCCAGCAGGCCTGAAGCCAGCCAACTGACCTGCCAACTGACCTAAGAATAAGTAATTTTTCATTTCCCCTCCAGGTAGGACTATAGACTAACCTTTAAAGAATAGGGCCTGGGGATGATGGGCCAGCAAACTAGGGGTGCAGAAGACACCAACTGTGGTATACTTGGGACCTACAGAAGACTAGCGCAGGACACTTGGGTGTGATGGTGTGACAGTCCATTACATTAGTTCTCCATATTGATATCCAAATTTACTTTGGGCAGATTTGGTTGTGTTTTCTGATTCCTCCAGGTAAAAAACCCAAATTAGCACAATTAAAGACATATTGTCTTCCAGATAGTCAGCTAAAGTCTGTAAGTGGTGGAACCACAGACGGTGCCGACGTGGATGGAAACACTTTTCATATGGTTTCTCCAGCTACAAAGAAAGACATAACCATCTTGGTAAAAGAGTTTAAGAGTGATCTCACATCCCTTTGCACTGATTTTACAAAAACTATCTCTGATCCTGACTATGAGGTTCAAGAAACACACATTTGATTAGATGAGAGAGAAACAAACAAAAAGCAGGAGAATGACCACGCTGTCACAACCCTTGAAACCCACCAGATGATGCTGTCTGAAACTATGGAGGACTACAAGAACCTTTCTCAAATGAACAGCATACACATCAGAGGCTTAGTGCTACCATGGACAATGCAAAACTGGAGAAACATGTGTAATCTTTGTTTCAACATTTCCTTGGAGATCAAGTACCAAAAACAATTGTCTTAGACCATACTCGTGTCTTTTCAGCATATCAAAAGTGTAACAGACTAGCACTAGATGTGTTGATGAGAGTTTATTCCTTCCAAGTCAAAGAAGAAATCCAAGCAGCTGACAGGAAGATGGAACCAAAGAATTCAAAGAAGACTTCGAGCACATCTCTGCTCTCGCTTACCAAGACACAGATTTCAGAGAAGTGATAACCCTTCTACGTAAAGAGAGTGCCCCTCTTGGTTGGGGCTCCCAGCTTTGCTTGCCATTTACAATAGCAAATAAACAGGTAAAGATTGGAGTTGCCAATGAAATGAAAGGCATTAGGAGAATGGTTTGCGCACCAAGGAGGTAGTTATACATTTGCCCAAAGACGCTGACCTTAAGAACACTGGCACAGTGAGGCTACAGTCCTCTTGGTACTGTTACAACTGCAGCTCTTTCAGTCACGACAAAACAAAGGGTGTGGTAATTTTAATCAGGCCTGGGCTCACTCTGATAATAGATCAAATATTGTCTTACAAAGATGGAAGGGTGATTGGGTTATGAGCTAAAGTCGGTGAATATACGTTAAACATTGTTTTCCAATTATGACCCGAACTATAACAAGGGAACACGTTATGAGCGCTTCTCCCAGAGTTGGTAGACTTTACTAGAGGGGATCTAATAGCAGATTGTGACTTCAACACTGCAGTGAATCATAAAATAGATAGATCGATGGATACTTCATTACTTACCCCATTCCCCCTTTGTTAACCCAATGACTGGTTAGTATGAACTTGGTCGATATTTGGAGGGCGCTTCATATGGGGAATAGATTACGCACACCTGAATTGAATTCTTTTCTAATAGCTAGATCCCTGGTGTCTAAAACTCTAGAGGGTCCTATAGAGTTCTAAGTGTCTTCTGACCATGACCCAGTAACACTTCTGTTAGATGTTAGTGCCTACTCTCAGTCATCCTCTTATAGATGGTACATAAATTAAGTGGCATTTGGAGACCATGCCTTAAGAGACGGCATAAAAATCCCTAGAACATTATTTTGAAGAAAAGGATAACGGGGAGGTGGCATGGGTCACAATATGAGACGTGGCAAAAGCCAACTTACAAGGTGAACTAATCTCACACACCACTAGATTGACAAAAGAGAAAAAGTGGGATCCAGAAAGTTGTTTGACAAAATGAGAAGCTCAGTATAGAAAGGATGCATAGAAATGTGTACGTTAAGGCTGAACTGGAAACATCTGTACATGACAGATGCTGCTAGGAAATTATTACATCTCAATCAAAAATACTATGAAAAAGAGGTCAACGTCAGTCGGCTGCTTGCATATAAACTTATACAACAGCAGACCAGATATTATATTCATAAGATAAAAGGTGATAAAGATGTAGGTTAAACGAATACGACAAATATTTTAGGATCTTTTACCGATTTTTGTTCTACTCTCTATCAGACACAAGCCCTACCTCGGGAACAACAGAAGTCTTATTTGAAGGGATTCACTTTCGGTCTATTGGATCCCTCATTGTTGTTGGAGTTGGAGCACCTGTCATATCAGAAGAAGTGTGGAAAAACGAGTAGAACTCCAGGTCCAGATGGATTTTTAGTCTCCTTTTATAAGGTGTATTGCAACGTACTAGTGGAACCCTTGACAAAGGTATATAAGGGCATATTCACTTACATTTCACATAACGTAGGTCAGCAAGCAAAGTTGCTGGGATGCGTTGCATGAAGGGGAAATGAGCAAAAATGCACCATATAAAGTAAGCTATGGAGCATTTCTGCTGTCTCTCAGGCTTGCGCACTGTGTGCTGCCTAGCGCCAATACAGGCACTTTTGAACCATGTTGCAAAGGTACCTGTGTTACGGGCAGGATTGCTTTTGTGAAGGAAGAGACACCTTAAATCCTTAAGAGCATTATCCTCTTTCTATGTGTGCTACGGAATGCAGAACACATAGAAAGAGAAAGGGACATGGCTAAATAAAGACTTTTCACTTGTTTCACCTGCTTCAGGAAGGCATAGCATTTTAACAAATTTCCAGGTTTTCCACATTTAGTAAATGTGGGAATTTTCAAAATCCATGCCTCCGCAATGCTGTGCTGCTTTTCGTTGCTTTTTGGGAAAAATCCCACCGAAAGCAATGTAAATTTAATTTGCATGGATTTATAAATCACAAATAACATTTTGTGTTGTGGCTGCATCAGAAAAGTTGGGCATCCACAACGCAAAATTTTAGTATATCAGCCCCTTAATTAAATTTCTACTCACAAAGTCAGTAACACCTTCAATATTGGAATCAGTAGTCTTCCTTCAATTGAAGCGTGATACAAATCTGATAAATTGTGCCTATTAGAGGCATCGTCTTGTTAAATATTGATGTGAAAATATTTACGTCACTACTATTATCAAGACTTAATATGTTGTGGCCACTACTAATCTCAAACTGTTAGGCTAGATTTGTGCGTAATACATAGGCATGAGTCAAAAAATGTTTAACCATTAATGTGATCAATTTTGTAGAATGAAATAACATTGAAACTGTCCCTCTCTAGCTTGTTGTAGAGAAGGCATTTGATAAGGCTGGCTGGCATTTACTTAATTAAGTTTCATCTAGAATGGGCGTAATGGGGTCAAAACGCATGGAGTTTCACTCCGCGAATTTCCGCAGAGTTACATAAAAACTCTGTGAGATTCCACTGAGTTCTGCGAAGGGGCGAAATTCGTCATGTTGCGCTGTTTTTTACCGCTGGGAGCTTGTTCCACGTAGGACAATCAGCCCAAATTACTCCAGGTGGCATTCTAGAGGGCTCTGCTTGTTTGCTGCCACTCAAGCTGGTTTTCTACTCGAGCAGCAGCTTTCTCACCGTGAACGGTTACAACCAGTGAGAGAAAATCTCACCAGTTGCCTTTCTAATGCCAGAAAATTGCACTAGGGGATGGAAATTCTTGCTAGTGCTCACCAACTTAACGTTAGCAAGCTGCTCACAAGAAAAAGCTCAGCCACACGGTGGTTAGTGGATTGTAAGTGTAATGCGTAGTGGGAAAAACTCTGTGAACTGCGCTGGCAGAGCATAACATGTCACCCACCACTAAACAGGCCAAGTTCTGACACGATCATGTATTTTCCGGACAATTATATGTCCCCAACCATGTAAATTAAGATCAATGTTGAGTGCCTCATGACAATCTCAGTATAAAGAGAGACATGGCAGGGGTGTGTGTTGTCTCCCCTGCTCTTCGCTCTAAAGCTGGAGCTGTTGATACACAGAATTGAGAGTAACCCAGATATTCACAGGATTGATGTGGATGGAGAGCAGTATACATTAGTCCTTTCTTGCAGATGATGCGGTGTGCATCCCAACAAGCCGACGTTCCTCACTATTGCCTCTAATAGACTAACTTAAGCAATACAATACAATACAAATACTTAATTTTGACAGCATGCCATAAAGGTTTTCCTCATACACACCTAAGTGTAAATACCATAAAAATGAATTATTCTAGTTAATAATTAAAACTGCTCCAGTTATCTTTGAAAATTAAAAACTGTAGGAATGAAGCACAACTCGAAAAAGCTAAAATACAATAAAACATAAACTACATAATTATAGCATATTTATAATTGATTAATTTAACAAACTATATAAAACCCAATGAGACTTTATGACCTTCCAGCATGCTCTCTTCGCCAGATGCACCACATATGTCCCAGAAACTTGGCCACACCACAGGCGAGCAATGATCTAGTATCTGATTTTATCTCACCCTTGTTAGAGGCCTTTTTGAAAGATATTTATTGGTGGGGCAAGTAGGAAATTTCCTGGTAGGGAGACTAAACATGATTTTTTTGCCTATATTGTTTAAAGAAAACTTTCCTACAAACCCACTAGGGTTTCCAAAAGAAACATTAAGGACCTTATTAAGACTGTGGGCGTCAAGGGATCACAGTGGCATTGGTGGCAGGAACACCGCTGCCAAGTAGACACTCCAAGTGCCTGATTATAAGAATGGAGGTTGGACTGCCCCTAGACTGCTGCCACTGCCAGGATCCTGGATCCCGCAGAGGTGGAGAAGGCAGGGGGATTGGAGGCGGTGCCGATGCCCGCACCGCTGAGCCAATTCTGAGTTTGCTTACCTTTTCATGGCAGGAATCCTGACATAAAAAGGTCAGTGAAGAGACATGGAAGAGACCTCACATGGGGCTCGTGGGTGCTTTTGCCCATTGAGCATTTTGGCTGGGGGCACATGCTGTGCCACCCTATGACTGCACTGTTGTGTGCGCACTATGTCCCCTGCAGGACACGGTGCAGGGCAACAGTGCATGTATGACAATGCAGGTATCAAACCCATGATATCATCAAATCCATTAAATCGGGCTCAGCACTGGACCCCTGTCCTTTGAAAACCTTACGCCCATTAATGGATATCTTGATTCCGGTTATAACCCAGATATGCAACCTAATGTTCCAAACTGGAATCTTCCCCACCCCTCTAAAACCTTACTGAAGCCACTTTTGAAAAAATCTGGCCTAGATAAAGCGGAGTTGAAAAACTACAGGCCCATAGCTAACCTTCCATTCTTAGCCAAAGTTGCAGAAAAAGCCATGAACACTCCACTTGCGGAATTCATCGAGCAAAACCAGCTGCTCGATGAAACTCAATTTGGATTCCGTAAGTTTCATGGTACAGAAACAGCGCTTATTAAGGCAGCGGATGACATCCGACTGATCCGAGATCAAGGGGGATCAGCACTATTGGTGCTTCTAGACCTGTCAGCCGCGTTCGACACGGTCGACCATAAGATCCTGGTCGACCGTGTCGAGGGGATGGGAGTAAGGGGCCTAGCCAAGAATCTGCTGACATCATTTCTGGCGGACAGATCTCAGGCAGTCGCCCTGGGACAATTCGAGTCAACAGAGTTGTCCTTGCCATGTGGGGTACCCCAAGGTTCATCCCTGAGTCCGACACTCTTTAATATCTACGTGTCGGACCTTGCAAAAACCATCAAAGCGCATGGGATGAACCTTACCTCATATGCTGACGACATCCGGCTGATTCTGACGATCAGAGATGACGGGGAAGCAGTAGCGGAGAGTTTTAAGGCAGGAATGCTGGCTATCGGTCGGTGGATGTCCGAAAGCCGCTTAAAGCTGAATTCGGAAAAAACCGAAGTGGTAACCTTCGGTCACCTTAGCCCCAGCTGGTCTTCGGCATGGTGGCCACCATCTTTTGGAGCCCTGCCCAAACCAACCACGAAGGTGAGAAACCTAGGTGTCACCTTCGATGATAACTTGAATTTTGTGGCTCATGCCAATCAGACAACCTCGGTGGCTTTTTACAAGCTACGCCTGGTAAAAAAGATCCTGCCATTTCTCCCTGAATCTGTAGGCAGAACCCTGGTAAGTGCCCTTGTCCTGTCGGCACTAGATTACTGCAATGGCTTGTTTGCCAATGCCCAAATCAGGGTCATAAAAAAAATGCAGCTAGTACAGAATGCTGCGGCCAGGCTACTCTCGGGTGTCCCAAGATTTAAACCAATAACTAACACCTTGAGAGATCTTCACTGGCTTCCAGTAAAGAACCGAATAAAGTTTAAGACTTTGTGCATTGTGTATAAAGCTTTGCACCAACAAGCCCCACAATTTCTGAGAAAACACCTCATGCCATATCAACCTTCCCGACCACTTCGGTCCGCGAAGATGAACGATCTAGTAGTGCCACGAACTAGATTAGTTAACTGGGGAGACAGACGCTTTTTGGTGGCCGCCCCTAAATTGTGGAACACTCTTCCGCAATCAATTAGATCTAGCCCAAATCTGCTGTCATTCAGGAAACAGCTGAAAACATGGTTGTTTAACCTCTAAAGTCTAGAAGCCTAAGTAAGGAGAGTTTGCAGATTACAGCGCCGAGACGCCTGCGGGCATTTGTTCGCGCTTTATTAAATGTTAAAAAATAAATAAATAAATAAATAAGCATTGTATTCAGGCACACCGCTGGCCTAGCAACATCGGCCCGGCAATCAGACCACCACAATTGTAATCAACACCTAAGTCTTATTCAAAATATTTTTGCAGTTCATGTGGAGTAATGGCACACAAAGGATACACAAAGCTACACTTTTTCAAAGGCCAGGAGAGGGTGGGATGGGTCCACCAATCATAATGCATTACATTTACGCTGCACAACTAAGCCCGGCCCTGGACTCGCATCAACTCCCATGCACAAAGCCTTGGAAACTATTTACACAAAATTGCTCATCCTTACCTCTACATCATGTGTTACGGTTGAGTCTTAGAGACTGGTTCATTGGCACAGTGCCTTTTTATACTGTCTCTATCTTGCCAAAATACAAGTGCAAGCTTACAATGCAGTATGGGATAACTTTGTCCCCATCCCCTGTATCACCAATTATTCCAAATACAGAATTTATTAAAGACAAACAATTTGAGCATTGGCTATCAGGAGAGCCACCTCTCATAGGAGAGTTGCACTACAATGGTACAAGTTAAGATTGCCCAACATGTAAACGGTTATTTATACTAAACCTGCTCTTTTCTTGGGCAAAGTCAAGAGATATAAAAGCTAAGGGCAGCCTAGATAGGACACCTATGGAGCAATTGATGTCTCACAGCTTCTCCGAGAAGGGCATCACATGCTTATATGTTGTGCTCCACACTGACAGAAACCCAGTGATGAGCTAACATTGAAATTAGATATGAATGTATCAGAAGACATATGGACACACATTTGGGCTATAGCATTGAGGACTTCCCTCTGTTTAAAACTCAAAGAAAATTCTTATCAAATCTTTACACCGGTATGGTTAAATGCTATGTTGAAATCTTCTACCCAATGTTGGAAAAGTTGTATAGAAAGATGCTTGTACCAAAACTATATCCTGGAATACGATAAGAAAAGGATTGTCCGGGACAGCTTTTTGCATGAAAACGAGCTTTATTCAGGCTCCACTCGACGCGTTTCGAGGATGGACCTCTTGTTCACGAGCAAGATGCTTGTATGCACATGTGGGCTGGTCTTATGTGTATGTGAAACAGTTCTGGGTGGAGGTTATCCAACAAATCAGACAAATATGCAATGTTGATTTACCGCTCCACCCACTGGTCTTAGTATTGACAGTTCAAGGAAGGATAATCAGTATCACCACACTTCATCGAGGGGTAATCTACTGACACACTTGTAATTAGTGACTACTGCCCATATTTAGCAGAGCGTCAATCTTCCTGTTATGTCACTTTGGTGGGCTAAGGTTTTGCATATACATACAATGAAAAAGCTGGAGCTATGATAAGGGATATAATGTCTAAATTGGACATAGTATGACAGCCACTTACAATACATGATAACAGAGAAAGGACCACAATGCCAGAGATTTTACAAGTTTCCTGACTTGGGGGCTGTCTACATCCTCAAATGAAGAAGATATTGACAAATGTAACTTGCAATATACAAATACTGTTAGACACATGAGGATTTATGATTCCCTACAGCCTTGAACACCAGATTGTATATCACTGTAAACTGCCCTGCTTGGTCATTGAAGCAGCAATCATATTCTGTGTATAAATCAGCATATATAACAATGCCTAAACGAATGACATAGTATTGATTTTTATGTAAACCTGGATCTCAAAAGGTTAAAAAAGCATTACTAAAGCCAATAGATCTCCTGGCTTATAATGTAAAGTGTTCCTTTACTCACTGATATGTTTGGACACCCAACACCTCATCATACAAGTATTATGTGTCTCGTCAATTCATCATCCCACTAACACTTACATTCACCCTCTTACTCATTTGCTGTGAAGTACATAAACAAATTAAACAAATTTAACAAGAAGATGCAAGGTAAATTGAAAAAATGAAAGTAGAAAAAAATTTTGCCCGATATATGTGATGGGCATGACCCAGCAATGATGCCTCAACTGGACTGTCCCCAAATTCATTACTGAAACCTAAATCATCTTTAAAAATATGCTTGTTAAGTTTCTTACAATAGTCTGAGTGAAATGAGTGACATCTTCATTTAGGGTGAGGTCATGCCACAAATACTGCTAGAAGGCTTTTTACAGGGTTGAATGTTAAAGTCCCACCCAAGTCAGGATTTTGTCCCCATTCCCCTGAGAAAGTATGAATTCCAAAAAGGTATCAAGTAAACCCAAAATAGCCAGTATGTCTGAATCACAAGCATTGTTATAAAAATTAACTAAGATCAGCTTGGAGGATATAGAGAACTCAACAGTAACAATTTGATAAAAAGTACTAGGTGACTATGGGGCAGATGTATCAACCTATTTTTTTGTCGCAAACGCTGCGAATCGCAAAAAAACTGTGTTCTCGACTAACAAATAGGAAAAAGGTATGTATGAAAGAAATCGCATCGCAAAATAAGAAATCGCATGAATTGCGATTTCTTACGCTGCGTGAACCTGAATTCTGCGAATAATATTGTGATTTCCTATTTTGCAATATTCCAAGTTTGCGAAATTCGCAAACCTGATATCGCAAATTAAGAAATCGCAATGACATGTATCAAACATTCGCAAATTGCGAAATCATGAAAATCGCAATTTAAGAAATCGCAATAATCACCAAGTGGATGCAGGTGGTAACCAGGTGGAAGGTATAAAAAGCAACCCACAATGCAACAAAATCTTCCACAATGGCAGGACTATATGTGATAGCGAGGAGGCTGCGTATCCGTGCCCTTGCGCAGAGGAGACTGAGACAGGAGAGAATATTCAGACTGTGCGTCACGCTGTTCCAGCAGACTGAAGAGGACATCCATGAAAAATACAGGCTACACCCACATACCATCTTGGACCTCATAGATGAGCTGAAACCCTATTTGGAGCACCCAACAGGCAGGACACATGCAATTCCCACCCATGTGCAGATATTGTGCTCACTGCACCTTCTGACCTCAGGGAGTTTCCAAGGAGTCATAGCAGAGGTTGGTGGGGTGTCCCAGAGTATTCTTTCACGCTTTTTTCATGCCTTTTTGGATGCAATGCTGAACAGGCTAGGACATCACATTTACTTTCCAAGCACCCAACAGACATTACAAGAAACCAAATTAGACTTTTATCAAATTGCACGTTTCCCCCATGTTATTGGCTGCATTGATGGGACCCATATCGCCATCACACCGCCAGTAGCTACAGAATATGTCTTCAGGAACCGGAAAAGCTAAAATTCCCTGAATATCCAGATTGTGTGCAATGCAAAATACATCATCAATGACATTGTGGCAAAATACCCTGGCAGCACACATGACTCTTTCATCTTCCGACATAGTGGGATACATGGACGTCTGAGTGCTGGACAGTTTGGAGAGGGATACCTGCTAGGTAAATATATATCACACATCCACCCATCCATCCATTACTCATTTTGCAGGGGAAAAATTACTTACTTTTCATTTCCATCCATGCAGGTGACAGTGCCTGCGCTGTGCGAGACTTCATCCTAACACCATATATTAATCCAGCAAATACAAGTGAGAGGAGGTACAACAGGTCACACCGGACAACGCGCAGCATCATAGAATGCACATTTGTCATTTTGAAAAGCCAATTCAGGTGCATGTATAAAAGTGGAGGAGCACTGCAGTACAGCCCTGAGACATGTTGTAAAATAGTAACAAGTTGCACAATGCTCCAAAACATGGCAATGAGGAAAGGGACTGAAATTGAAGTGAGTGACACAGACATATGGGATGATGATAGCACACCTCCCCATGGCAGGGCAGCAGCAGGAGTAGGGGCAGCGGCTGGACGCCAGAGATTGTCTGAGATCACAAAGAAGTACTTTTAGGTAAGAAATGAATGTATTGTAACAAAATATCTGTGTCACAAGTGCTGCGTTTATTAACACTTCACACACATTTTTTATATCAGAACCCATAACATGTTACAACACAGTCATGGCACTGTTAAGAAAAGTAATTACAAAATGATAGTTTGGTTGCGTCACCATTTTATACAATAGTGTTCTACAGCACTTCACTTCCTACGGTGGCGGCTGGGTGCAGGGTGGTGTTCAGATTGTGTGCTCTCCATTCCATGGCTACTAGCAGCTCCATGTCTGGCACTGCGGCGTTGAGTGAGTGGCAATTTAGGAGTGTTACTGCTCCTGCCGGAGGTCTCCTCACTTTCTCCTGAGACCATTAGGGTGCTGGCACCAGAGTTGGCTGTTTGCAAAAGTTCAACAGCATTAGTGACTTGCTCTAGCCCTCTAGCAATATCTTGGCTGCAGTGACTCATCTGCATCTGCATGGTGATGCTGCGACGTGTGAGGTTGGATGTTGCTGTGCAGAGGCGGTTCACAGCCTTCGTGTAGCTGTGCCTATGTGCAAGGGCATGTTGTGCAGCCCTGTTTCTTGCACTTTCAGTGCGCTCAAGTGTAGAACATAATTTTTCAATTGCACCTGCCATCGCCATCACGCCCTCACCCATGTTACGCTGATTTCTGTTCTAAGTGGACAGCTGCCTGTTTATTGACCGCAGTGCCTTGTGTTGCAGACGCTGCGCTTGAAGCATGTCCTGCTCCAGTCCTGCAAATACAGTGGTCGCCTCTACATTTACACTACTACTCCTTGACAAGGACCTTTGTGCTCCATATGTGCGTGATATGTGTTGTGGTTGCTGTTGTCCTTGGCTCTCACCAGGTTCCTGAGTGTCTTGACTATGTCTCTTGCATCCCCAGTGCTGTCCATGTCATCCTCCACAGGAGGCAGAGGGGGCATATGTCTACGCTTCCTGCGTACTATTGGTTTCGTCACACATTCCTCACTGCTTTCCCCTTCATTGCCAGAATCCACATTAATTTGGGAGCCCTATCCCTTAGCAATGTCCCCTGGTGCCCTTGATTGTACTGTGGATGTAAAGGGGAACATATGAGTTTGTGCATTGTCATGCATCTTTGACCAAATAAAGTTTTCAATTTTAAAGTTCTTCAATCCTGACACCCTCATTTTGCCTACAATGCAGTCCACAATCTAAGCATGTGTATCATTTCTCTAATTTACAAAATATCCTTCATCATACTACAACTCCCATGATGCATTTGTATGCGTGGAGTAAGGAGTGGACCTGAAGCCAAATATCTTTACTTAATGTCCCTCTATCTACACTGTGTGCATGCAACACCTGGCTGATTCTATCTTTTTGCCATGCATCTTACCTTGAGATCTGGAAGCAGGGTCGGAACTGTCAATCTCAGCCACTCAACTAACACTCTCAGGCAGGAGAGTGGCCTCCACAAGCTCCTCATGTGGTGTTGGTTGTTCAGCAGTTGAAGTTCCACCACCGGTCTTGTGTGCCTCCTTCTACCTGGCTGCCACCCTCTCTTTAGACCTCTGGCGCATGTCATACCATCTTTTTCGCAGTTCCTCTTTTGTTGAATTTCAAGCCAGATCTTTCTCTTCCTTGACTCTGGAACCTTCAAAGCTTTCTTCCCAAACAGCAGTTCATGGATGCAAACCATTTACTCTAGTAAGACCCCCTGCACCTTTTCTGAAAACTTGTGCTTCCTTTTTCTTTTTTCTGCCTCCATGCCCTCCTGTGGCCTCTGTGACTCCATTGTAGAGCTAGCAGTTCTGTGCAGCCTCCAAACACACTCCTAACTGCCACTGGGTGTGGCTCAGGCAAGCAGGTACAGGTAACCACTCCCATTTCCTGATCGTGATGTCATCAAGCTGCACCTGCATTGCAGATTCCCGGATTTGCGATTTCTTAAATTGTGAATTTCGCAATTAAGGAATCGCAAACCATGATTCTGGGATTTTTTTGCGACATTTAAGAAATCGCAACAATTTCGCGATTAATTACATACATGCCGTTTTGCGAATCTGCAACTGCGTATCGCAGAATTTTGTAATTTGAGATTCGCAAAACGGAATCTTGATACATCTGCCCCTATATGTTTATAATAGAGGAGGGTAATTTATTTGACACATGAATGCAAAGCCTGCCCTTGGGTCTATCATGCTTTGATGGAATAGCTGTAGAATTAAATGGTTTAAAACCATTCAAGCGACATGGCTCAATGACCCAAGTTTCCTGTACACAAATAATATTAAAATTAGTGTTAAATTCAAGCCATTCTGGTGAGTTAAGCTTACTACGGAGCCCCGCTAAGTTCCAGCATAAAACTGTGATGTTATTTAAATCTGGGGTTATAGAGTCCGCAATTATCTCCTTTCTCATTGGGAATTGTTCTGCTATTGTTAGGACATTTAAACCTGACTCTGGCTGTATGTTATTGACAGGAGTTGGGATTATGGGAGCAGTATTTTGCAATATGGTTCCAACCAGTGATTCATCCTTCAGTCAATCTACCCCAGTAAGGCTGGAAAGACTATCAAACCTGTTGGATGTTGAGATAGAGTACCAAAGGGGACTTTAGTTTGGATTTGTGGGTTATTGTTGCAGTGGACATTGTGTTTTGGGGAGTTGTTGTGTCAAAGCGTTCGGCTGACTGAACAGTTGTCTGGGGGGCTTATAAAAAAAACAAGCAGGAGAACTGAAATTTGGTTTTGGAATGGAAGAATTAACTTTGACCAGCCCAATATTTCATTTACAAGTCCTGGAGTTTTGAAAGAGAGCACCACACAGTCACCCTGAAACACTTTAGTACCCCTTCTGACCCACACATTCCGTCTGGCCATCTTGAAATCTGCAAAAAGCGCTACGCCAACCCCACTTTAGAATTTAGCCAGTTGAAAGATTCATTTCACGATGAGTCCCATATTTCATGGTGCAGAGAATCTATGGTGGGGGAACGTTTGCCAAAAGAACTATATACGGGGTAATATCAATAAGGAGGTTGGTCGAGTCAATCCATGACAGGCTGGGGGTGTGTAAGGACAGTTCTCCCCAAATAGGTAATAAACATGGAGACTGGTAATGCTCCATTGTTATGAGCCCTTACTGTATCCGTAACAGAAACGAGTGTGACTGGTGCACTGTAGTTATCACTGTTTAAAGGGGTTGAAGTGGTTTAAAGGGTGCCTCACGAATTCCTGGAACAAGTTGTTGTACTGGGGCTGGGGTTCTGAATGTTCTGGGGAGAGCACCATCAGTACTACGGTAATCATTTGGCCTTTCCCTCCCATTTCCAGAGTGCAAATCGGATGAACATCATCTTTCAGCACATGTTAGCATAGCAAATTCAACAGCTTTAAGTCAATCTGTAAGACTACATTCAGAGGATTTGATAAGATCCATCAATGTTTGCACTGAGGTCGCTAGTGAAGAACAGTCCAGGGAGTCAGAATATGCAGAGGGCAATGATTTGTTAACGTCACTCTGGGGCTTAGAGCTTAAGCCTGGTTTTAACACAGATGCCCTTTTTATAATCTTTATTTTCCCATTAAATAATACCATATTGGTATTAGCAGAGCAGTTTGGGGGATTTTGGGCCATTTAGATGGTGAAATAGGGTTTGAAGTGCCCGTTAAAAAGAGAGTAAGTTTATGGACAGACTCATCTTAATTCACTATGTCTAAACTCGTGGGCAGCATTTCAGGCTGTTGGTTGGCATTTGAGTAAGTTATAGATGTGTTAGAAGGTTCAATGCCACTCTTAGGACAAATATTTGAAGTTTCTTCCACACTTACTTAAGTGCCACAGAGCTACATTGCAGAGAGGTGTAAAAAGGGTCATGGCCTCAGACCACCTCTCTGCAACACAGCCCTGTGGCGCCTACTGAAGGTACCTGGTGGGCTAGTTGGTCCTCATGGACCCTCAGTATTCAAGGGGAATTAATTCCCAACTTAAAACATGCCACGGGTGTGTTTGCAGAGTGGTGCAGGGTGGGGGCGGGGCCTCCGGCGTGAT